>NC_092568.1:40468630-40643630 GCF_037975245.1 Apostichopus japonicus
TTATCACATATATATACTAACACGGAATATGTTGCAATGGAAAGAAGAAAGAGAAACACACTTCAATAATCTTCTGCTTTTACTCCTTTTCGGATTTGATTATCCTTTCGCTCCTTAAATAAAGATAATTTGGAATATAAATGTTGAAAGTATATAACAGAACACGTGCATCATTGACTCCCCCGAAATGTACACGCGCGTAGATTGTTACGGAAAGTTATAACCCTAAAAATAGGTTTTAATCTTTCGTGAACAGCGACATCACAACGCTTCTGCTTGATGCAATATTACAATATCCATAATTGATAATAGCAATCATTCGTATAATGAACCAATTATGAAAATGCAATTATGTACACGAAAACAGAAAGATTGTGAGGAAATCCAAATTGTGTGATTGTGGACGACCCTTAACTCTGAAAGCCTTGTAATCATAGAGCAAAAAACCAAAGAAGAAGAAGAAAAAAGGAAATTGTTTGAGCTATATATGTACGACTTTGTAAACACTGATAATGAATTTGGTTGGCGGATTTTATTGAAGGTCTGTAAAAATGAATCATACACTGGAATGTACTATATTCTATAGTCAAGCGGACTTCCACATAATTATATACCTTTCCAAAGGCAGACAAAATAATATGATAAATATTATATCAAATTATATCTTCACAGGGGCGCACATACGTATGATTTCTAGAGGTTGGGGAGCTTTATTACCACCCAGAAAAATCAGGGGACTTAGCCCTCCCCCTCCTCTCCCTCTAGCAGATATATAGTATAACAAAATTTTCTAGTGTACAATAAATAAATATTACATGTATTGCGATACAACCTTACACAGTCGAAAATCCTTCAACATAGTTGGAAAATATAGTACCAGTTTGCATCCAAGCACCACCATTTTACCAAAACTCTCACAAGGGACACCCCTTCCCTTAGACCCCTCCCTTGCACGACGCAACATCTTTCCCCTCCCCCATCCCCTTCCCCAGCACGGTGGTTGCGCATCTGAATCTTCTAATAGTAGTTTTTGTTTTAATGTATTATTGAAATCTCCATTTAATTACTTTAAAACTGCATGCAATGAAATATGCGTGTATCGCTTGTGGCGCACTGCAGTATACGTGTTGGATTACATTACTCTAATTTAAATCGACACATAACTTACATAAGGCCAATACTGACTATCGTTATGCACACACTGATAGCCAAAGAGTTAGCTGCTAGGTCAGGTATACTGCAATATACCATTGCATCACCGACGTACCGACCAATGCTTGACCTAACGCCTGTTTTCAGCAACAATTTGTCCTTATGTTACTGAAGAATTAACATATTTAAGTCATTAAACGTGCATCAAATGGACCCGACACGTAGAGTTTTAGAATTGTACGTTTCTTTTAAAACATATAGCTAATATATCAGACTGATCAAATTGGTGATATCTTAAAAGCCTGATGTACGCTCGTTGGCGACGTCAGGGTGAAATATTCTAAGGCAATATATCTAATAAAAATAACTGTACTGTTCGTTTAATGTTTTGATATGAAGGCAGGTTTATTGTGACAAGAATGGATGCTGCATTGTTGCTGACAGAAAGGTTAGGAGATTCCTCTTTGAGCTAAGTTGGGTAATATGCAAGTGTGTCTGGAAACCCGAGAAGGTCAAAGGCGCGCAGCATTAACAGGGCTATATACCACTGAACATGATCGAGTTATACAGGCGGCGCAGTGTTTCAATGGTAATATGCTCTGGTTAAAGATACATTGATCATAGTCAGTCTGTATATGCCAGTGCGATGAAGAACATATATCTATATCTATATATATATATATATATATATATATATATATATATATATATATATATATATATATATATATATATATATATATATATATATATATATATATATATATATATATATATATATATATATATATATATATATATATATATATATATATATATATAGATAGATAGATAGATAGATAAACAAAATATTGGAATTTTTACTATTATTTTCATTCGAAAATGGGGTTTTACCTAATTTGAATATTCGGTGGAGCGGTTGTGGTGGGATAAAATGGGTGTGGTCCTAATGGAATTGAAGCCGGGGGGGGGGGCAGTCGGTCCTTCTCCAGAAAAAAAGGTTATAATAAAAAAAAAATAGACGGAAACTAATGCAGTCTAAGGCATAAGCAGGCTATAAAATAGATCTACACGCAAGGTGATGTGCTAATAATTCTTTAGTTTGGGGTTGATAACAGGGGAGGGTTGCACAGTCCCAACTCCTCCACGACGATTTGTTTACTATGAATGATTAGTTAACTCAATATATTAATGTTCTGATTAATTTCATCAATTAATTTTTTTACTTTGACTAATATCTGGTAGGTTTTGTGAAGATGCTCGAAACTCACAACCAAACGCCAAAAGATGATGTAAGCTATATTTATCCCACCCCAGTTGGGACAAGTTTTTCTATACTGTATACTGTCATGTACCGCTTCAGAGCACTTGTAGTGTCAGTATGAGCAGTATGGATATCATGTTTCTATCAGAAAAGGGTTAGGAATTGTTTGTACTGTCAATACGAGTGCCTTGAAGCATGATATGGGAGGACAGTTTAGAGAAATAGTAGCGTGAGGAAATTATCCCAACTGGCTTATTTATCCTGTGTTTGCTGCATGCAGGAGACCGAAAATCTAAATTATATGAAGGCTGAAAATATTTTCCTGCTTTTCTGAGAAAATATGACAGAAAAGATTGTTCAAGTTGGTTAAGTTTTCTATGTCAAGTCACTGGTCTGGAAAATAATATAATGTGGAATATATTGGATGGAAAGCCGGGCATGGGGTAGGTATGGGGTTGTCTGCTCACCTTGAAAGTAGAACTAATTCAATCTTGACTGATTGGCTCAAAAGATAATTGCTACACTCCCCGCACCCCCCCCCCTCCCACACCCTTCCTCCCCGCCCAGATTAATTTCCGATTAAGATATCCATTTCCCTATAACCGTGTGTTATTATTTCAGGCTCGTATAGACTTGAATGGTGCAGCACTATATATGTGGAATGTCGGGTCAGGACTCGGGGTACGTATGGGGTGCTCTTCTCGAAAAAAAGAACTAACGCAGTCCCTATAGATTGGCTAATGAAATAAATGCTACACCTGCACCTTCAAGAGTTACCCCCTTTCCCCTAATCGTCTCCCCCGTTTGGCTTATATGCTGAATATTTTCCCCTTTTCAACTGATTCTTATACACTAGTCCGCTAATGATTTCATCGGTGCGTGTTGCATTCTAGCTGTGTAAGCCAAAAGTCAGCCTTCGGATTAGCTAATATACACTTGTTGAACTTGTATGCATTGTAAAGTTATATTCTGTTACTACACTAAGTTCGTAATGTGGGACTATATGTAGGCTATATTCAGCTGACTCTTGAGACAATTTTTTCTCTAGCTATAACAAGGCTTTGATACTTCCTAGTCAACTGTAAACTATTTTTTGACACAGAATGCAAAGATAATTCTTCCTAATTTAATGAAAGTTCCCGGTCTTCTTTCTTAATCTCGACTCTTTCGTTTGTAGCCGCTAGCTATATTAAGCGCCAGTTCCGTGCATAAGAGCTCCTCAAGAAATTCAACTACTTTACAAGACGACGCACGGTATATAATACCATGAAAAGATAAACTGGAAGGCGTCTTATACATTTATAAACCCTTGTGTATAATACCCCAGGTAGATTAAATTTGCACTTGTAAATGTTCCTCAGTATATTGCAAAGTCTGATTACGGGAATTGACTTACTCCGTGATACATCAGCGTATACCGTATATACACTCTCTTGGCACGTAAACGTTGCATTAGGGTGGAAAATGAAGACATAGCCTCAAGCGTTGTAGTTTGCATTGGTCTGGAATACGGAAATAAAGAATGAGAGGGGGTTTCTCAAACGCCTGAGAGCAGAAAAGTTCGAGAATGCCCCTCTGCCTTCTCAAGTAGTTCCTAGAAAGACAAAAAAAGAAAAATACCCCCGAAACCTAGTGAACTCGAGACGACAGACACTTCAAAATAGACTCACACACGCACTCTGCTGTTCGTATTCAATGTTATAAGCATACAAGATAACGGAAGACTGAATATACTAACAAAACGCTACACGCAGTACTCTGTTGTTCGTATTCAATGTTATAAGCATACCAGATAACGGAAGACTGGATATACTAACAAAACACTGCACGTACTCTGCTGTCCGTATTCAATGTTATAAGCATACCAGATAACGGAAGACTGAATATACTTACAAAACACTGCACGTACTCTGCTGTCCGTATTCAATGTTATAAGCATACCAGATAACGGAAGACGGAATATACTTACAAAACACTGCACGCACTCTGCTGTTCGTATTCAATGTTATAAGCATACCAGATAACGGAAGACTGAATATACTAACAAAACACTGCACGTACTCTGCTGTCCGTATTCAATGTTATAAGCATACCGGATAACGGAAGACTGAATATACTTACAAAACACTGCACGTACTCTGCTGTCCGTATTCAATGTTATAAGCATACCAGATGACGGAAGACTGAATATATACTTACAAAACACTGCACGCACTTTGCTGTCCGTATTAAATGTTATAAGCATACCGGATGACGGAAGACTTAATATATACTTACAAAACACTGCAGTACTCTGCTGTCCGTATTCAATGTTATAAGCATACCAGATAACGGAAGACTGAATATACTTACAAAACACTGCACGCACTCAGCTGTCTGTATTCAATGTTATAAGCATACCGGATAACGGAAGACTGAAAATACTTACAAGAAAAACTGTACGTGCTCTGCTGTCCGTATTCAATGTTATAAGCATACCAGATGACGGAACGCTGAATATACTTACAAAACACTGCACGCACTCTGCTGTCCGTATTCAATGTTACAAGCATACCAGATGACGGAACGCTGAATATACTTACAAAACACTGCACGCACTCTGCTGTTCGTATTCAATGTTATAAGCATACCAGATAACGGAAGACTGAATATATACTTACAAAAAAAAAAAAAAAAACACGTACTCTGCTGTCCGTATTCAATGTTATAAGCATACCAGATGACGGAAGACTGAATATATACTTACAAAACACTGCACGCACTTTGCTGTCCGTATTCAATGTTATAAGCATACCGGATAACGGAAGACTGAAAATACAAGAAAAACTGCACGTGCTCTGCTGTCCGTATTCAATGTTATAAGCATACCAGATGACGGAACGCTGAATATATACTTACAAAACATTGCACGTACTTTGCTGTCCGTATTCAATGTTATAAGCATACCAGATGACGGAAGACTAAATATACTTACAAAAAAAGCACGTACTCTGATGTTCGTGTTCAATGTTATAAGCATACCAGATAACGGAAGACTGAATATACTTACAAAACACTACACGCACTCTGCTGTCCGTATTCAATGTTATAAGCATACCAGATAACGGAAGACTGAATATACTAACAAAACACTGCACGCACTCTGCTGTCCGTATTCAATGTTATAAGCATACCAGATAACGGAAGACTGAATATACTTACAAAACACTGCACGTACTCTGCTGTCCGTATTCAATGTTATAAGCATACAAGATAACGGAAGACTGAATATACTTACAAAACACTGCACGCACTCTGCTGTCCGTATTCAATGTTACAAGCATACCAGATAACGGAAGACTGAATATACTTACAAAACACTGCACGCACTCTGCTGTTCGTATTCAATGTTATAAGCATACCAGATAACGGAAGACTGAATATATACTTACAAAAAAAAAAAAAAAACACGTACTCTGCTGTTCGTATTCAATGTTATAAGCATACCAGATGACGGAAGACTGAATATATACTTACAAAACACTGCACGCACTTTGCTGTCCGTATTAAATGTTATAAGCATACCGGATGACGGAAGACTGAATATATACTTACAAAACACTGCAGTACTCTGCTGTCCGTATTCAATGTTATAAGCATACCAGATAACGGAAGACTGAATATACTTACAAAACACTGCACGCACTCAGCTGTCTGTATTCAATGTTATAAGCATACCGGATAACGGAAGACTGAAAATACTTACAAGAAAAACTGTACGTGCTCTGCTGTCCGTATTCAATGTTATAAGCATACCAGATGACGGAACGCTGAATATACTTACAAAACACTGCACGCACTCTGCTGTCCGTATTCAATGTTACAAGCATACCAGATGACGGAACGCTGAATATACTTACAAAACACTGCACGCACTCTGCTGTTCGTATTCAATGTTATAAGCATACCAGATAACGGAAGACTGAATATATACTTACAAAAAAAAACAAAAAAACACGTACTCTGCTGTCCGTATTCAATGTTATAAGCATACCAGATGACGGAAGACTGAATATATACTTACAAAACACTGCACGCACTTTGCTGTCCGTATTCAATGTTATAAGCATACCGGATAACGGAAGACTGAAAATACAAGAAAAACTGCACGTGCTCTGCTGTCCGTATTCAATGTTACAAGCATACCAGATGACGGAACGCTGAATATACTTACAAAACACTGCACGCACTCTGCTGTTCGTATTCAATGTTATAAGCATACCAGATAACGGAAGACTGAATATACTTACAAAAAAAGCACGTACTCTGCTGTCCGTGTTCAATGTTATAAGCATACCAGATGACGGAAGACTGAATATATACTTACAAAACACTGCAGTACTCTGCTGTCCGTATTCAATGTTATAAGCATACCAGATAACGGAAGACTGAATATACTTACAAAACACTGCACGCACTCAGCTGTCTGTATTCAATGTTATAAGCATACCAGATAACGGAAGACTGAAAATACTTACAAGAAAAACTGTACGTGCTCTGCTGTCCGTATTCAATGTTATAAGCATACCGGATGACGGAACGCTGAATATACTTACAAAACACTGCACGCAGTCTGCTGTCCGTATTCAATGTTATAAGCATACAAGATAACGGAAGACTGAATATACTTACAAAAAAAACTGCACGTACTCTGCTGTCCGTATTCAATGTTATAAGCATAACAGATAACGGAAGACTGAATATATACTTACAAAAAAAAAGCACGTACTCTGATGTCCGTATTCAATGTTATAAGCATACCAGATGACGGAAGACTGAATATATACTTACAAAAAACTGCAGTACTCTGCTGTCCGTATTCAATGTTATAAGCATACAAGATAACGGAAGACTGAATATACTTACAAAACACTGCACGCAGTCTGCTGTCCGTATTCAATGTTATAAGCATACCAGATGACGGAACGCTGAATATACTTACAAAACACTGCACGCACTCTGCTGTCCGTATTCAATGTTACAAGCATACCAGATGACCGAACGCTGAATATACTTACAAAACACTGCACGCACTCTGCTGTCCGTATTCAATTTTATAAGCATACAAGATAACGGAAGACTGAATATACTTACAAAAAAAAAAACTGCACGTACTCTTCTGTCCGTATTCAATGTTATAAGCATACCAGATGACGGAACGATGAATATACTTACAAAAAAAAAAACTGTACGTACTCTGATGTCCGTAGTCAATATTATGAGCATACCAGATTACGAAGGACTGAATATACTTGCAAAACACTGCACGTACTCTGCTGTCCGTGTTCAATGTTATACGCATACCATATTACGGAAAACTGAATATGCTTACAAAACACTGAACGTACTCTGATGTCCGTATTCAATGTGACAAGCATACCAGATTACAGAAGACTTAATACTTACAAAAGCATAATTCGACAAACGTATTTATTGTCTCATGAACTTCCGATATGACAGTGTATAATATTAATGAAGACAATGCTGGTGTTGAAGTTAATATTACCATATCACCCATATGTATTTCATAAAGATTGCAGTTATATTCCGATGCCTCTGTAAAACTATAATATATTGTAAAATTAGGCAATTTAATACCCCTTTAGGCCTCCCATGAGCGGCGTACGAAAATTGTTTACTACTGCGTGAAGATGTTTGTCGTGATGAAAACGTCAGGCTCTGATAGAAAAAAAAATCGTCTCTGTCATGAGACGGAAAATTGATGGTGCCAGGAAAGGCTAACTTGACAACTATCCAGTGATGTGTCATTGGGGCTTTTAATGGGCCTATGCTGCCATCAACTAACAGAGCAACCTTCTCAGCAGTTTGGGTACCATCAAGAGACTACGTTTCTTCCTCCTTTACTCTGTAGAGTAAAGACCATCGGTCCGATAACCTTTAGCCGAACATCTCCCCCAGAAGGAATGACGAATGACCTACCCTCCAGAATCGATGCACAGAATACATGAATCTATCTTGGACTACGGGCTTGGTGTTAAAACATCTCGTGTTACTTCCCGAGAGGAAAAACAAATCCCGCCTCTTATAATTTGTGGACCCTCGGCATATACCCTTTACCATGTTGTGGAAGACATGTAAACAGAATCTGACTAGGAAAAGCGGCGAAAACAAACCTCTTAAGAGTAGGTTTGTTCCTTCCTGAAATCATATTTAGTTGAGAAGTGTTTGCATCACTAATAATTGACTTTGATAGTACAACTGGCTTTAAAGAACTTCGTCAGCTATGACGTCAGAGAGTTTGACATGCCGGAAGTAGTTGATATTGTCAATCGATGCATTGTTTAGTAAGAGAGCATGTGGCTGTCCATCTTGTAAATCACTTTGATATATATATATATATATATATATATATATATATATATATATATATATATATATATATATATATAGCAGATATATATTTGAAATTCAAATGTATCCGTATCAAGAGGAGTAGGTTTTATACGCTGACAAGAATGAGGAATATCAGGTATTTTCTTCGCATTTCTCCACCTAATTTGCATAATGATTCCTCTTGTATGCCCTTTTCATAAGGAAAAAAATCAATAATTTTTAGACATAATGATGGAGATATGAAGTACACATCCATGCACTCAAATGAATTGATTATTCTTTTCATGAGAGGGACTCTGGGTTTCTGAACAACGCATGAGTTGGCCTATATGTCGAAATGCTGAGTGATTTTTTTTTCTGAGTTTTCTCAATCCCTAAATGCGAATGTTTGAAATTAGCAGTTGGCTAAGCACCCTGCAGCAATAAAGGGGCCTAGTATAGGTAGTGCGAAGAGGACCCATTTGATGAGAGAGTGCAACGCCATCTATCATCCATACAGCGTATGTAACAGAGATCGTTTCGTTGAACAACTTCCCCAAAATATTTAAGAAAAATCTTGCTCTTTTGGGGAAATATAGAGGAAAATTAATGTGTTGTCATGGCTATAGGGTGTAACTGTGTGTTACTATGTTTTAGTTTCCGCATTCTTTGTTATTTTCAAGTTAAATGTAAATATGTATAAACCGTATCACTGTTATAGAAAACAGACGTTATTGTCATCATACAGAAAATCCATTAATTTCAAAGATAGGTGGCACAGTGATAACATATTACCCTTGATCGCTATACTCGTCAGTCTCATATCTGAAGGAAACATTAAACAAGTGATATAAGGTAATTCTAAGCTGTTTTTTTTTGGGGGGGGGGGGTGGTGGGACTTTGCCCATCACAAGCACTCTATATATGACAGAACAAATGTTGTTACGGGCAATAGATGATTTGTTATTGTTTACTTCTTACGTCCTTATATGTTGAATATTTATAATGTTTTATTATATAAGTTAAAACTTCTAATTACGTGGCATGTATGTGATGAATATTCATTATGCTTACCGGGGTGTGTTAGCTATCCACCTGTTGCTTTGATATAAAACAGCTGTCGTTTCTTTACCATTTGAAACAGCTTATACGGTAGCATTGTATTGGCAAAGCAATTTTGGAAATAATTGAAAAATCATCTGTTTGCTTTGTTGAGAAGATTAATGCTCTAATGCTGGCCTACGGTGCAGACAGGTGGCCATAAGTCTGTTAACCAGAACTGTAAATCATTTTAATACTATTTTAAGCAAATTTATGTAACCACTTCAGTCGCAGATATTCCAAATACCTATTCTTGTGTTATTTCTAAAATACGTGTAAATAATATTCTTAATTAATGAATAAGTATAATTACCAATCTCAAATGAAGATTTCATTTACCGTTTCAACTTATGCACACATCCAAGTGTGATCGTTCGGATACACACAGGTTTACAAAATATCCAGATCACGTGAAGCATCTATATATTGCTTCCTGGAAGCCTCTGGTCGTTCTGTTGATGTTCTTTGTCACGTGATTACTCTGAGCAATTACATTATCTGCCGTTCTGATCAATTTGGTCATCCAATCTGTCAGCGAAGGTTTAAAATAGCCTCAGCAGGGAGATAATCATTTATATGCCAAGGATAAAATGAGTAAAGTTCGACAGCGTGAGTATGACTGCAAGTGTTACACTACCATATATTTTAGAACGCTATTTTCAAATCATATTAAATGATATAGACAAACTAACGGTACATTTGGGCAACCCAACCTCATTATCACACTAGTACACAAGTGAATGTGTTTTAATGTTATATAGTGTTGGAGAATATCGCTTATATAGTGTTACAGAGCGATCTGTATATACATTTTATTTATATTATGTATGTATGTATGCGTGTATGTATGTATCTATGGGCGTATGTATGTATATATATATATATATATATATATATATATATATATATATATATATATATATATATATATATATATATATATATAGTAGTGGTCCATACTGATAATATAAAAGATAAACAAGCGAATATTTTTAACAACGAAATACTGTTGTACAATAATTGTACAATTGCCTGACGATGGAGTGGTGACCACCCCGAGATATAGCAGTATGTCGTTGTTAAAAATATTCGCTTGATTATCTTTTATGTTATAAACATATATATATATGCGTGTGTGTGTGTGTGTCTGTGCTTTTTTTCCCCATGGAATAGTAATGTACAACGGCAAATACTGTAGCAAATAACAAAAATCTATACCTCTATTTAGAAAGAATGACATTAAAGGCTCTCAATTAACTTTATAAGAAATATGAGTCAATTCGTCCCCAGTATCCGGTAAATAAAAAGAAATTAAAAATATTGGAGTTTTGCTTCCCGAACCGAATACCATGGACAATGAAAATCGAGCACAACACTTTGTCGTCAAAATGAAATGAAGCGTTCCATTTTGCAACTGCTTTTGGATTGCTCCCAAAATTTGAAAATAAATATAACAACCTTTCATCAATTTGTAAGGAGTCCCAGGCACTTTCGGCAGCAGTGGTAAGAGGAGACGGTACCCTCCAGTCAGCTGGAATGGCCGAAATAAGACCCCAGTAAAAAGTAGATGGACACGTATTTTAAACTAACTTTAAGAAGGAACGTGACATAGGGAATGAAAGAACATCTGTTACATAAATAACCCCCCTTCTCGAACATAAAGCGATAGAAAATAATATTATTGTTGACTTTGATTTAGGAGTTATTCCAAATAATTGTCCGAACTTTTTGTCATGGACCTGAAAAGAAGCATTGTGCCAAGCGCGAACAACGTCCACAACAAAGACGTAATGTATAGGCCTGTATTGTGAATGTCTGCATAATTGCAATTACATCTAAAAAGAAAGCTTTTACCAAAACGGGCTAGTGAACTATCAACAGACAATTTCCAGAAATCTGGCCTACTGGTGTTATTACGACGGATCCAAGTACATTTTAAACCTGCAATCTAGGAATCTAAGTGAATAACATTGAAACCCGACGCCTGGTAGGGTTTATAATAGTATGACGGTTCATTTTCTCCTGCTTATATGTCTTCTATAGATTTAAATACTCATATAAATATTACTGACATAATCCTGAGCAACAGACAGCCTGGATCACATTACAATGTGCGTATATACTTTATATAGCGTTGTGCAAACTTCTGGCATTATATTCTATACAAGATAGCAGCATGTGAAAATCTTAAGTCGTATTGAATGCACTGCACGTCAGTTATCGCCTTCACATTTGTACAGCAATAATGATCCATTAGTATATATACAATCAGCATTATAACAGAGTGTTGTAACTAACGTCATATGTGAGTATAACTGATTAATCTCTCCTGTCGCGGTAAAATCATTTTCTGCATCAATAGTGTTTTTTATGCCATTTGCAATAAATTCATTAATGCAACCACTTACATCAGAGCTCGTGACATGATATTAATTGTCAAGTTGACAAGGTGAAATAAACAACTTCATGATAGGCTATAGCTTACTCCCTCATTTATCTAAAAATAAGTCTTTTTAATTAACGTGAAATGTAAAACGGGAAGTTTGATTATTTTTGCAACGTTTAACGAAAAAAGAAAAGGTTTTTTTTGGTTGTTGTTGATATATTTTTCTATATTTGCAGCCAAAATTAAACACGAATTGACCTTTGAAGACGTCATCAACAAGAATTGAGATGAAAATTTGTGCTCCATATAAATTCTCTGCCAGTAGTAATTTCTATCACGTTGCCATCAGCATCGTGGGAGTTTGCTTCCACGCAAGCCACATGGGACCCTTTCCCTTCAGACGGATCGATTGTTTTCGCAAAGAGCCTTAAATGATGGTAAGAAAGAAACGAGAAAAATTTGATTGAGATTTTTTGCTTATTTGCAGATTTCCCGCTCTTCGTTCATCAGTGCCCGCTGTTCTGTGTTTGTTTGTGTGTATGTAAATTACGACATCGTAATTATGATATCGTAATTTGTAAACAAGGTGAACAACTCCATGGATAAATGGGGCATACAACAAGTACAATGTAGCATATATATATATATATTTTTCTTTAAACAACTTTATCCTCAGAAGACGAGCATTTATTCTGTATTATTACCATTCATTCATCCATCCATCCATTCATTCATTCATTCATTCATTCATTTATTCATTCATGCATTCATTTATATATATATATATATATATGTATATATGTATATAAATATATATATATATATATATATATATATATATATATATATATATATATATATATAAATCTATATGAGATATGACATGGGACAAGCTTCTTTTCCCTCCTTCTCCCGGCCCCCTCATCGACTTCCTTATGGCATAATTCAGTGAGAAGGTATAAGCATCTGCATGATAAGTGCTGGTATGGAAAGTGTACAAAACACTCAAGTTTAGCCGCCATATACATTTGTTTCAGAATATCACGTTGCAAGGTTTTGTTGGAAAGTGACTTTATATGTTTATTCTTGTAATGCTAATCACAAGAAAGAGATAACAAGTTGATACTCTGTAAAGCGAGTCTATAGTTGGCATATTTGATTGACTTATTGAAAGATTGATCTATTAATTTGATTGATTGTTTAACTCCGAGCTTCTGCATCAGCTTTCACTGCTACAAGAATATCTGTTTTTTGTGTGTGTGCAAATGTTGCAGCAGGTGGAAGCTTTTTCATTTGCTCAAGTCAATGCAAACGTCCTAACCTTTTTGCTACAGGAAGGCTAAAACTGTTTCCCGAAATACTTAGGACCACTGCATGACATAAGAAAATATCTTTATCAGTGATGAGGCAGGTTGCTAGGCAACGTAATTCTCGACAGCATCCACTCTATAAGGCTTGACTATAGCTTGAACGTCTCGAGGGAATTTGTCGATACCAAGGTGAGGCTCATTTCTAGGGGCAGAGATTACTGTATTCTTGATCAATAAGAAATTGGTTATTACTTAAACCACACACACCCATTACAATTATAACCAGAAGATGAACAAGGTGACTGGTGAGTTGATCGTAAATATCGCTAATATTTCCATTTCTATGTGTGCGTGTATCTGTGTGTGTGTCAGGAAGGCTATAAAGATTACTAGCTGTGATTGGGTCATAATGTCATGTGTTAATTTTCCAATAGTAAATACGTCTACGTAAACCTTGGTTTTAACGAGCCTCTGACAATTTTAAACATGAAGTAAATTGTCATTTACATATCTGACAGTCATTTACGGATTTGACTTCAAATATGATGGCAAAATTCATTGCTTTTAGCAGAGCCAGCCAACAGCGATACAAATTAGACTTTCCGAACCGATTCATGGAATAAAATGTAATTTGAAGACATTTAGAAGAGAAATGTAAGGAATGAAAAACATGTCTGACTGCAATATTTCTTTGTTATACAATATGTTTACTCTCAGTCAACAGTGTAAAATGCAATTGAAAGTCGCTTGGTTAACTGTTCTCTTTCAATGACCCGGAAGATCTTGACGTTACTGGTTCTAGAATTAATTGATTCAACGTCCATGCAGTGGACGTGCATCAACACCGTTACAATATATATGATTCCAGAAATACGTCTGTAGAAGATACGGTGTTTTCACTTCCGTTTGTTCAATCGATTTATTTACTAGCTACCCGTATATATGATACAGTCTCTCCGCCAACGTCAGTCTTAGCACGTCTCTACTTCACAGTACTAACTACATTTCTGTGTTTGTCAATTATGGATCGCTTCTTCAAGTGCGAGGTGTATGATATCATTGATTCATAGCAACAGCTTTCCCGCCTAAATTACAGAGGCTTCCTCAAGGAGTTATATATGTAAATAAGACTGCACGTTGTCACGTTCTTTGAACTGACTGTAGGCTATTTCATTAACTATGCATGCCGATGAGAAAATGTTACCATGAGTATCATAGTTTGATTTAGTTTTATTACAATGTGCACCAAAGATATCCTTTAACACGCGCGTCAACAATTACAATTTCATCAATTTCAGGAAAGATGCCTAGCTAACAATAATAATCTAATAATAATGATAATGACAACAACAACAACAACAACAACAACAGCAATAACGACGATGATTATGATTTTGATGATTATGATGATGATGATGATGATGATGATGATGATGATGATGATGATGATGATGATGATGATGATGATGATGATGATGATGATGATGATGATGATGATGATGATGATGATGATGATGATGAGGATGATGAGGATGATGGTGATGATGATGATGATGATGATGATGATGATGATGATGATGATGATGATGATGATGATGATGATGATGATGATGATGATGATGATGATGATGATGAGAATGATGATGATATTAACAATAATAATTAATTAAGATAGCCCCTTAGGAAAATTCATCGAAAGTACTCAAAAAACGTACGGTATCTTTTATTCTGACTGTAAATATATATATGCTGCACAGCGCGTCTCAAAAAGCTATAAAACGGAATTGTTTGCGTTTTAAGTGCGAGCCACCACTGCCTTCTGGTATTTGTCATACGGACGTATATGTATGGAACGCCGAAAGGGCAATATATTATGTTGTTTACTTCTATGCTGTCGTTATCATGTTGTTGTCTCTTGATGTTTGATGTTTTTGATTAACAGCAATGGGATGCAGTGTCACCTAGACTTATATTAATATTAATAATAATATACGAAATACTACTATGGTTATACTAACTAAGGCATATACGGTACCTAACGTTAGGCTAGGTTCGTGCCTGTAACTTGACCACATGTATCTCTTTTTCTAAGGTTGAAAGACTTTCGTATGTTCTGCACCGATTTTACAGAGATTTCCATAATTTCTGCCTTCTTTTTGTTCGTATAACCTTGCCCTACAAGATGGGCTAGTCGGTCTCTTTCGGACATTTCGGCTAGTTGTAAAGCACTAAATTCTTTGAATTTGTATACGTATTTTGACGTCATAAAAGTGAACAGCGCCGCCAGCCTCAAAGGAGACAACAGCATCAACGTAGACAATAACGTTAAAGGAGACACAACATCAAAGGAGACAACAACATCGAATGAGACAACAACATCAAAGGAGACAACAGCATCAAAGGAGACAACAACATAGAATGAGACAACAACATTGACGGAGACAACATAAAAGGATTCAACAACTTCTAAATAGACAACAACATTATAACAGACAGCATAGAAATAAACAACATAAAACATTGCCCTTTCGGCGTTCCATATATATATTTGTAGCTCCGTATACGTGCTTGTCATACATAATGTATGTAATGTATGCGCCATTCACACGTATGGAAGAGTTAAGTGTGTGCGTAATCTGACAATGCTTACATACGAGCGGGTCCAAATACGTGCATATCAGCTTATCCGCACGTATATGGTAGGCCCTGCTGGACAAATGTACCATATAATATAAATTCGAATATACATACATATTAATTCGAATATATACACGTATTAAATCGAACATAATATATATATATATATATATATATATATATATATATATATATATATATATATATATATATATATATATATACGTATATTAATTCGACTTTATACGTGTATTCATTTGAATTATATACGTATTAAATCAGCCAATCACATTAACAGGAATATGTAAACTCGAATATATACATATATTAATTCGAATATAGCCCCATGGGCCCTACCATACACGTACGTATCCTTGGCCCCGTATACGTAGGCCTGTGTACCGTATGTGTCATTTCCACGTATGGGGATTTTATACATACACTTGCGGCGACATGTCATTACGTTTCTTTGGATATTTCAAGTTCGAAGTTGACCCTTCGAGTATTTCACTTAGATCTACTGAAAAGTAGTCACTTCGGCTGCAATGGATCACGTCCCCTTATTATATATGGTTTTTATTCAACAATGTGTTGTATATTCTTGTTAAATGTTATAGTTTCACTCTATATGGAGTGAAATATGTTTAGTCCTTAATGTTAGGTTAACCCATTTTCATTATATTTGTACGTGACTTACGTGATCTAATTTTAGATGTAAGGAAGCTTTTCAGGTCAACAGCTTGCTAATACACTGCAAGCAACCAACATAATTTTGTTGTGTCTTAATTATGTTAGTTGAAGAAACCCTATCTTAACCTTCTCGCTACAGTAATGCTGCTGCATGGAGGAAGCATTGAAACTACCTGTTTATCAGTGCGATCTTTTGCATTTGCTTCTACTTCCGATTCTCTCTAATCTATTTTTTCACATTTAAAATAGCTTTCCATAAAAAAGAAGTAGTTAACATTAGTAGTTCTTTACAGAGACACTAACATTTGTAATCGAAACACAACACATATGGAATTGAATCACTTAAAGAATTGAGTAAAAATTTATAGCTTGAATTGTACCTCCTTTCCACTGTCCCTGATATGAACTTGTCGTAAGAATGGATTTTTTACACACTTGGAATCTTAGTTGAGGTTATTCTGAAGGTTCATAACATGATTGAGTGTAATACTGCAGAGAACATTGCGCATGTATGGCAGCAAGTCTCTCTGCTTGTCACTGTGAATGTTGATACGCGAATCTCAATGAGATAATCACATATGCGGAGCACGAAGCAGCCGTCGATCGACGAGGACTGACTTCAACAATTCTTCTTGTTTAACGTGAGTTTATTTTAAAAACATATGTGGTGCCAGCAAAACGATAATACATAATGACTGAGCGCGTCTGGCTATATTATGCCTATCCTTTTATAGAACTACATTGTGTGGATGTATTGGATTATGTAATGTTAACTGTTAGTTCTGAAGGGGAAGCGTGATCAGACGTTTCCGATAAACTTTTAAGACTAATCAGATGCTATTTTGAGGTTCTCATTACCAATATTCTTTTTGACGAGTAGCTCTTTTACAAACATTATCATATACAATGAAACAAAAGCAGAGGAAAACAGGAAAGAGAGTGTATTGTTTGTAGAAAACAACGTTGGTTACATTTCATCAAGTCAACTTGTTGACATATTGACAGATTCACGTATTCCAAACGTAACATTTTAGTTAAAAATAGAAAACAAATTAAAGATTAGTTTTAAGCACATAACTGGCCGTAAATACCGGAAGCTTGCGCAAAGTAAATTCTACCTAAATAGTTCACTGGATTAGACAAGATATTTACTCGTGTAATTCGTAGCTTATTTGTTGACCCTGAGATATAAATAGAGTACACATGTACATCTCTATGGTTATAAAGAGAACTATCATACATCGCAGCCAGAAGAGAATTGTTATTCAGTGTCACAACAGAGAACTTACGTTCTCTCCTTTTAAAGGGGATTGTATCACAACAGAGAATTATCATTCTACGTCGCAGCAGAGAACTATGTTTACTCTATCACAACTCAGAACTATCAGTCCATCTAACAGGAGGGAACTACACAACGGTGTGTCATCACAAATAGGAAATAATCATTCTTTGCTGCGACAAATATTTGTATTTACTTTTATTATTAGAACTCAAAATATCGTTCTATTTCTTATGAGTTAACTACATTACGATGTGTTATCACAATATGGAAGTATCATTCTTTGCCACAACAGAGAATTTTATTCACTCTTTTACAACTTAGAACTATCATGTTATCTCACAGCAGAAAGTTGTTTTACATTGCGGTATCACAAAACAACAAATATCGTTCTTTGTTCAGTATATACAACAGTCTGGTATGCTCCTTTGCAGCAGAAAACAATACTTTAAAAATCTCATCAGGGAACTATATCATGCTGTGTCTCGACATAGAACTATATTGAATAACAACAGAGAATTATGATTCAGGTAAAATGTCAACATGGAACTATCATTCTATGATTCGACAGAGAACTATATTAAACTACAACAGAGAAGTATGATTCAGGTACAAATCTCAACATGGAACTATCGTTCTATGTCTCGATAGTGAATTATATTAAACTACAACAGAGACTTATGATTCAGGTACAAATCTCAACACGGAACTATGATTCTATGTCTCGATAGAAATTTATATTAAACTACAACAGAGACTTATAATTCAGGTAAAATGTCAACATGGAACTATCATTCTATGATTCGACAGAGAACTATATTAAACTACAACAGAGAAGTATGATTCAGGTTTAGTCATATTGGAGATCTGTCATTCCTTGGTGCAGCAGGGAAGCTACATTCTGTTTTACAACAGAGTATTATCTCGTCGCAACAGAGGAACTTTCTTATCATCATATAAGAAATACTACTGGCCAAGTTTTGAAATTACGATATTTCCATAATACCCTGAGGTCTGCTTTAGTAGTTGATTGTTGAGAACAATTTTTTATTGGATGTTTTGACACGAGAGTAAAAGCAACCTTTGTAGTTGATTTTGATCAATGTACCGATGATATTGGAGAGAAAACTTCATATCAATGAATTAGCTTACAAGAAAGTGTCATTTCAAATAATGTAGTTAAAGTCTATTGAAGTTTCGTACGGTTACCGTTATACATATGTATTTTACATGCTATAAATAGTAACACCTCACATATACTGGCGACGAAAATTAAGAACTGAACAGAATTACTAGTTGGTCTTTAAACCTACACTTGGTAAAAAAGCAATCTTAAAAAACAAAACCACTGATAAGTTGAAATGTATTATCGCTAGAGGTTCGAGGAATGTATGAAGTTACCAATGTGGCGTGTTTGTATAGTTGTAATAAAATGGACGTCAGTGACAGGTTGATAAGTTGTAGCCTAACATATAGTTAGAAGCCTTTCGTAACATCTGATCGCTGATAGTTACTATACCTCGTGAGAGTGATTGGGCAACTTTCCCTGTCTTTCCAGTTAAGAAGAATGGAAATGCTGTCTGTCGATAACGTTGACATAATTATACCTTTAAAGATGATGTAGCCTTTAATATATACAGAAAAGTATTTTAAAATATTGTTAATCTCTTTAAATTCTGAATGTATGTTTAATCTCATGGTAACTTGTCCCGCAAATTTCGCTGTAGTTATCCGAACGCGCATAATAACCGCCTTCTTCAATGGATTTGGTATTCAATATTACTATTATTTTAGTTATCATCTTCATTATCATCATCCACTTGTTTGTTTTACGTATCAAATCTGCGAGTCAATTATCTGTTTTGAAATAACGGAAAGATGCTTGACGAGAAAGGAGAGACAGAGATAGGAATCCAAGGACTCCAACATGTCCTTCGTTTATCAACGGCTTGTAAATAGTGCATAAGCTTGGTTCTATGCTACGATTATGTAGTCATTAACTTTTAAGTAACGGCATGAAGCAAATTTTTAAGCACTACTTAAAAAAATAAATAACGAAGAACGTATTAAACAACCTTGCAAGTTTCCAAGATTGTGCGTAACTGAAGATTAGGAGAGAAACGACCTCAAGAAAAAATGAGATAATATTATTCCTTAGCATTTCTTTACAATCTTTTAGTTGTCAAGTAACGTCATTTTGCGCTTCATCCTTTAAAAGCATGTATCCCCCGATATATATATATATATATATATATATATATATATATATATATATATATATATATATATATATATATATATATATAAATCGGTTGAAAATCGGTTGAGACTGACATAATTTAAAATACATATACGTTGGTACCCAACTGTGAATGTTTAGTATAGATAATGAATTTTATTGAACGTCCGAAGAAATCAGAAGAAAACGAAAAAAACTGTCGTTCCTGCTGATGCCAGTGATTAATCTACTTATTTATACTGGGGTGTACTTTATATCTCATTACTTCTCGCAATAAACTGATCATGAGATACCGTACCTCATTCACAATTTGTTCAAGAATGGTACCAAAATTGTCGCCTTTGAACAAACACCTGGTGGGTTAAGAGTTCGTTAGAGGCGGTACCATACGGTACGCAGCACAAACGACATTTGGTGGACTTACCAATATTGGTAATATGTGTGAGTCAAAAAGTAGTGTATGTAAAATTTAAGAAACCCCACAGCAGTTACACAAATGACCTTCAAACTTAACGCTATACCCCTGTTTGGCATGATAATCGCAGCGCCTCCGTGACGTCATAGCTTCAATATTCAAAAGAGAAAATAAAACCAAACACAGCATTTTGGTCATTTCACGAGAACCAAACTGGCAAAACGGAAATAATGCTCAAAGTTGATATCGTTGCAATTCATATGGGTCGTGAATTGGTTTGAGTATCATTTACGTGTTAGAAGCAACGAAAAGGTCATGCTTTTGGTGAATACAACTCAATATGTACATCATGAAATCAGGAAAATAGCCCTCTAAAAGAGTTGTTGAATGACAACACTTACAAAACATTTTAATATCCTTGTGTTCGAGTTTTCATATTTGGTCAAAGGTCTTCTTCTTTGAAAGAGTCGAATACGCTGTACCGTATTGATTTTTTTAATCAGTTATGCAATGTTTGATCTAAGAGAATTCTTCAAGTTACGAAACATTCTCCTATTCAAGAGCTTTTAGACATTACACAAGAATAGTTGTGACTTTAAAATCCGGTATTCTTACATGTGTAGTTGAGCAAAAAATGTCTTGTCATTCCCCCCCCCCCCCGTAGGACCTCTTGCGAGGTCGAACAGGGGTAAACTCCTTTTTTTTTGTTCCTTGTCGTCTTTCAGCTACGATTGCCTCATTCTTATTCTGTTTCTCCGGTTTACTACATTGCATTCAACACCTGCAATGGTAGTTGAGATTAATCATTAGCCTACCATAGCTGATCGTACGCTACAGTGACAGCCTATACCGTTATACGATAAACGTAGGCTGTAACAGTCGAAGAAATCAAAATTGACTGTAGATCCCTCCAGATTAAGCCAAACGAGAGGCATCTGTTTCCCCCCTTCAATTTATGCTGCTGGCTTTTTACATGTTATATTAAATTCAACAAAAGAACATCATATTTATAGGGGAGAAAGGGACTTTGAAGTTATCGCGAATAGAAATCAAATAAACCAAGGTCAGAGTTAATTTATAAACAGAGAGATATAACGAAACATAGCAGTTTAACTAAGGTAATGGTAGTACACAACATGTTGTGGTAACGAAATCTCAAACTACGGGTGTATTGTACTTGACCATTATAAGACAGATAAGGTGCTTGAAGACATAATATGATACAGCACTTTGTACACCAAAATCGAACCAGGGACAGACATTACGCGAAAGATACAGCTGTAAGAACCTAAATGTGTATAACGTTACAAAAACAAAATTCCACACGTCTTCCTCATGGCTGTCGATCGATATTTTTAATTTCATATATTTTTTTAATTTTTTTTTTATTGCTGAGGTTGGTTTCAAGGAAATATTGACAAACAAAAAATGAATATGGGTATTTTCCATAAAGAAAGTTTAAGCAACCTTTCTTTCTTTCTTTATTTTGGAATATTCAGTACATCATTCATGGAAGACAATATCGCCATTGCGGGAATTTCTGCATTTACGTCAGAAATGTGTCACAGAAAACCAAGGCGTACGTCAACAGGCATTGGTTCATATGCTCATTTGTCGCGTTGTAAATTCACGACGGCATTGACACATTATTTGCCGAGCGCTGAATAATGCCCACTTTACAAATTTACATTTCTCTACTCAATTACATGAAATTTAAAAGAGAAAACGTGCGATGAATGTCGATAAGAGATAGAATACCATATCTTGTATTTCTATATATATAAATATTTTTAATATTGTTTTTAGTTATCTTTGTAGGTGAATTGACAATTCATCTGGGTCGGTGCAGGGTAATGTTATGCGAACGAGTAAAAGTGATGTAACAGTTGAAAGTTTCATCAAATATTTGAAATGTTGACGTGCTTACACACCGCAGAACTAGTAGAATAAACTGTTCCTTTTGGATTCAGACATTTTTTATCATTTAGCATACAAACGACAGTGACGCACTCTTTCTTACGTGAAAGATCATGGAGAACGATTGACTCAAATTTCGATGCTAAAACAAAGATGAATTTCTTAGAACACATGGAGACACGTATTTCAGCGTGTGGAATTGACAGCATATATATATATATATATATATATATATATATATATATATATATATATATATATATATATATATATATATGTATATATATATATATATATATATATATATATATATATATATATATATATATAATTCAATTATATGTATAATTATATATATTTTAATTATACGTTTCCAATTACATATATCAAAGCAGGACTCACTATAATAACAATTGGTAACAGTAAGACATCAAGGCAGGACTCACTATAATAACAATTGGTAACAGTTATACATCTAAGCAGGACTCACTACAATAACGATTGGTAACAGTTATACATCAATGTGTAAAAGTAAGTAAGTCTGGCGTTTCGATCCTAGCAGGATCTTCTTCAAAGGCTAAATGCACTGTGGAAGGAATTGATGTGATTGATGAAGGTGAGCAGGCTATCCTCATCACTGGTCCAAACGAAGAAGATGTCATCAATGTAGCGCCAACAGATAAGAGGACGGCAGGGAGCTGCACTGAGCATGTGTTATTCAAGGCTAGACATAAACAGGCAAGCAAAGGAAGAAGCCATCCTGGTTCTCATGGCAATCCCTTGTCTTTGAAGGTAATGCTTGTCCATGAACGTGAAGTTGTTTTTGGTGAGAACCTGTTGCATGAGAACTTTGATGTCAGAGATGGGTGGACAAGGGTGGACCTTCTTAGACAGGGCTGCACATGTGGCTGTGATACCTTCAGCTTGAGGGATGTTAGTGTAGAGAGTGTGATGTCGAAAGTATCCTCTCTTTGTTCCTCCACTGTTTATCTCCTGCCTCTCCTCTTCCCATGTTAGTTTCTTTCTTTCTTCTCTCCATCCCTTGTCCACTGATCCCCTTACATCTATCTCTTTGTGTTCACCATGCTCATTAACCTGTCTGTATTCTGTGTGCGTTTTTGTCCCTTATGTTATTATTACTTGTCATTTAGCCTTTGAAGAAGATCCTGCTAGGATCGAAACGTCAGACCAACTTACTTTTACACATTCTCTTACACATGCTCTCTAGTGGATAAGCAGTTTGCTAACAGTTTCATTTTATTTTGAGTTAGACATCTAAACAGGACTCGCTATCTTAAACAATTGGTAACAGTTTTACATCAAGGTAGGACTATACACATGAACGCAGGACTCACTTATACTGCTTGGTAACATTCAAACGTCAAAGCATGACTCACTTTATAGATTGGTAAGAGTTATGAAGTTGAAGGTTTACAGTCTTGTATGAGGCTAAAGCCTCCTCACACGACTTTACAACTTAACCCCTGGTCATTGGTAACTTGTCACACCCACACACCAAAGTGTGCACAATTCAATCAATCTCTCCTGGGGCACCACAGTGCACCACAACCACGTGTCCCCCGGGGGACTTCCCATAGGGTGCAGCCACAAACCGGCGCACGCAACTATATTTACAAGTTACCTCGCAGGTCCCCATTTATACACCTGGGTGAAGAGAGGCAATGAAGATAAAGCGCCTTGCCCAAGGACACAACGTAATGATCTGGCCAGGGCTCGAACCTGTAATCCTTAGATCACAAGTCCACTGCCTTAACCACTTGACCACAACGCCCTCCAATATACATCAATATACATACGCCCTCCAGTTATACATCAAGGCAAGACTAATACTGTTTGGTAAGAGGGAGACATCAGGACATCACTCTCTAGTAATGATCGACAAGACAACAAAGCAGGAATTATATTGCATGATAACAGATAAACAATAAAACAAAATAAATATGAATAAGTGTAGAGTTACTTCAAAGAATGGAAATCATGAATCTGCGCCATTCCGGAATAAAGAACACAACTATAATGCGTGTATAATGATGTAATTTATTTCCAATGCAGACGCAATTCTTGCTTAACTCTTCACATTTAATAAGATGATCCGTAGAGTGTGAAACAAAGCAGTCGGTTTCAGTCAACCTAACACAAGCTCAGAAGCACACAAACATATCGTTTTTAAATTACTAACATTAACAACAGCAAAACGTGCCAAAATAAAATTTTAAAAACGAATCTCTCACGACATACTTTTATTTCTTAACATTATATGATTCTAATACGCCGAATTTCGTGGATGCTGAATGTAAATTATTAATATTGTAACGAGAATAATCCACGATATACTTTCATACCATTATAAGCTATAGCATAGAGTTACCCTGATAGCGTTTATCACTTGCAACAGAAGAACAAAGGAATGCATAGTTCATTTATTACGCATTTAGACGAACACACGGTCGTTTCACGAAGGGATACGTTGACATTACACTATATATTTTATATATCAGAGCGCTATACAGTCAAAAGTACGGTATTGATATTCAAATGCGAAATAAATAAATATATATATATATATATAAATATAAATATAAATATATATAATAAAATAATAATAATAAATAAAAATAATAAATATATATATATATATATATATATATATTAATATCACAAGAGGTTGATCTTATTATTAATAACAATCTAATAACAAAACCCCCTTCCTTCACCCCCTTGAATTAATCCATGCACATAACTATCCATTGGAGTGTGTATGTAATATCAATCGTTGTACACCCCTTTGCTATTTTTGATTAAGTGATGGACTCCACGATGCATTAACTATCGCTCTACTAAGAAATTAATTTTCTTTTCTGCCTATTTATAAGTGTCCCTGGGAAAGTATTCCCATATAATAGATTGCCACTTTGAAGAACAGGAGAAAAGAAAAGCGTAATGGTAGAGAAACCGGGTAAAAAGAAAGAAGATCTGTAGCCATGCAGAAAAAAATGCCGCTTGGCTGAACTCTATTTTAGTCATTAGCCATGCAGAAATTCAGTGATTGACAAAGATTTCGTCCGTTCATGCCACGCATCCTGAATCTGTATTCATTTGCATATTGTATGTGCGTCTTAATTTTATTATTCCTCTTGGCAAAGAATTTACGGTATTCACGCGTTTCTGCAAGACAACCAGATGGTAATTTCGTAAACTTTATCTTTTTTTGTTGTTGTTGTTGCGTTTGCTGTACTTTTACTTGTTGTGGGCAGATCGTATACTGTTTGCTATTTTATCGTCGATTTCACATATCTACACGAGTAATACAGGAAGGTTCTTGAACAACGGTGACGTATTCGCGCATGCATACTGAAACAAACGCGAAAGTACCGTTGTCAAATATTAAAGCCAAATTGAGAATTGTTGCTTCGTAGTCTGAAACTAGAAACAACGAAAGTCGGTGACAATATACATTCGGTCAAGTGACGGAGTTCCCCCCTCCCCCTCCCCCGCATTGTCTGGTAAACAAAAGCCGAAAAGATAATTGCACAATAGTGTGTTTTATCTTGTAAATAGATCACGTCACGTACATACCACCGTGGTGTGCAAACATCATATCAATACATTTGTGCTATATTGTAAGAGCATCAAAAATTCCCAAACGATGTAATGAGAGAGAAATTTATCATCGTATAGTGGAGTGAGGTCAAGACAATCATCCCGATTATTATGTACCAATATGAAGCAATAAAAATAATACCAAACGTCATTATCAGATTTAAAAATTATAGGATAAATATATCAATTTATTAACTCGAAGAACACGTTAGGCGCTGAATTCGACAAAGAATGCATTCTTTTGAGATTGTCCAGAATACCGCCCCTGTAGACAGGAATTCACCGACCACATATCAAGCGGGACATCAACAATGTAAGGAGGGGCACACCAGTCTGCGCGTAGCCGAGTAAACGGCCCCTGTTCCAGGCCTGATTACGGGCTTGAATTTTAGCTATTAATCTAGTTTAACTTCCAACTTTAGAAAAACCTTGATTTCCGATCAATCATCCTTGATATGGTTGATTTGGTTGACATGGTTGATTTCACACCTCGAAAGAGTCAACCTTGCAGTGGGTATAACATGTAGTGTATTCTAACTCTTTCTATTTTGTGTGTGTTTTGATAATCGAATAAATCTACTAGCAATGGCATGATCATTAATCGTTTTGACCGTTCTGAAGCCGAGGATGGTATCAAAAAAGAACTCACTTATGAGACGATATCATAAAATGTGCACGAACTTAAAGAATAATTGTCGTATGCTGATAATAGAAATGGAAAGCAGTTGATTATCTCTTATGTAAAGAATATGTAAGGATGTACGAGTTCATTGAGAGGTCGCAACTGCCAACTTTTCCCACCACTCCGCCCACCCCCATGACACACACATGCACACACGGGCCCTTATGAACATCAATTGAGCGTAACATTACTTCAACGAGCAGGATGTAACGGTGTTTTCGACCTTGTCAGATCAGAGCTCTTCTTCGGCAGAGTGAAGCCCCTGCGTTCTTATTAAGGAGTCCTAAGGGACTGAATCCCCCTTATGGACTTAACTATGATATTACAGTTCAGAATTAACCTTAAAACTACAAATGAGAAAGCTATCGACTTAATGGAGCGGGAAGAACTCTAGTGGATTCATTGTCATTATCGTTGAAATGGTAAAACTTAATTTACGTCACAATAGAAAGTGGGAGGAGCTTCCAGTAGTGCTACCACGTCACATGTTATCTAGTATTTTTTTTTTGGGGTGTTCAACCTGTTTTCAGGTGGTCCTTTGAATTTTAACCGCAAACAACAGATCAACGTTGCAACGTCCATAGCCTCAAGAGAGAACCCATTGATTATGCCCGTCTTCTTAATAAAAGCAATCGATATTACTTGTTTCGTCTTTTCATTAAAACCAATGGATTTTATTAGATGTTTGTTACACCGTTGTCATTTAAGGACACTTTAAGCGGCTTTTATTTTAAAGCTAGTTTGGGTCTGTATAAACCTTTCAAAATTGTCTTTCCCCTCTCTCCCGAAGTGTTGACCTACTTGTTTTAAGATAGTGTTGTCTCAATCAATTCACGAATCTTATTTTACTAAGTAACCACATCCCCTCCCCCACCCCCCCCCCAGATATCAAATTATTGTCTTTCATCTCTGAGCTACGAAACATTTAATTTAATAACAGCCTCACGTAACAGGCAGTGAAACTTATAGAAACATGACTGTACGTACATATACATGTAGAGTCCCTATTATACGTACATAGTGATATTTATGACGGCGTTTCAATGTCATAGTAGATAACGTCTCAACGGCGTTCCATCAATCTCTTAGCTAGTTCCGTCTGAAAAAAAAAATAATGATGAAGATGATAGTGATTGCGATGATGATGAAGAATAAGATGATGATGATGATAATCAGTTGTGTAAAAGGTTCACCGGTGGTCGATGACTGCAGCTAAAAACAAAACCGATCAAGCGTTTGGTCATAGCTTAATTAATCGCAACAGATGTCCATACTACCATTCGCTTCAGGACTGTAAACATATTCTATATATTATCTCACCTTAAATAACAGTTGCGGTATTTTGATCGGGTATCTTCGAAAGATGTGAAATTATTCATTTTTGTTATACGTTATGAGCGGGCGGACGTATACGCGTGGACTAATATATTTTTCCTTATGTCGAATAGCAGTGTCTATCACCTCATGCATACTCTTTTACAATCGCTGTATCTTATAGACGGATATTTAATCTATCCTGCCTACTGTAAGGCCTTGAAACCGTCTACGGGAGCATGGCAAATTTTTACCAACCTTCCGTTATATTCGTCGATAGTTTTTCACGCTAAAAGAAAATAGGAAATAGATCTGCAACGAAAGCTCAAGGATATAACTATAGAGAATTTTGATTATTCTTTCTTCATCTTATTATTATTTTTTTTAGTTGTCATGTCCTTAAAAATATTTCTTGTTATCATAATAATTAGTTTTTTTTCTGTAAGTGGTGTAAGTGTCTATCAAATAAATATCCGATAATGCATGGACAACATTAAATGAATATTGAGACAATAAAATGGTTAAAACATGGAAGATAATGGAGATTTGACAGGACTTGACAGTTAAAGAGAATATTTTCACTTAATACGTCGTCTGTTAAGATATAGGACGTCTCCATATGGCTTTTTCTTTGTTAATGTTACTGTTATTTCGGGGTTGTGGTGGGGAGGGGGGTTGCTTTGTAAGAATGAACTATGAACGCTGCGCTGGTAAAAGTGAAACAAACAAGAATAACTTATGTAGAGTTAGAGATAAAAGCAGGAGTCACTAATAATGATTGTTACTTTGACTGACATCAAATCAGGACTGACTTGAATTGCTTGGTAACAGTTAATAGCCAAGACTCACTTATACTGCTTGGTAAGAGTTACACATCAAAGCAGGACTCACTAATAACGATTGGAAAGAATTAGACACCAACGTAGGACTAATACTGTTTGGTACAGTGAGACATAAGACCAGGGTTCAATGGTAATGATTGCTAATTTGATTGACATCAAAGCAGGACTCATTAACAATGAATAAGATATCAAATCAGGACTCACTAATACTGCTTTATAACATTCAAACAACAAATCAGGACTCACTTATACTACTTGGTAACATTCAAACATCAAATCAGGACTTACTAATACTGCTTGGTAATATTCAAACATCAACGCATGACTTACTAATACTGCTTGGTAACATTCAACATCAAATAAGGACTCACTTATACTGCTTGGTAACATTCAAACACCAAATCAGAACCCAATTATACTGCTTGGTAACATTCAAACATCAAATAAGGACTCACTTATACTGCTTGGTATGCTTTCAAACATCAAAGCAGGACTCACTTATACTGCTTGGTAACATTCAAACATCAAATAAGGACTCACTTATACTGCTTGGTAACATTCAAACACCAAAGCAGGACTCGCTAATGATGAATCGAAAGAATTAGACACCAACGTAGGACTCCCTATAATAACGATTGATAAGAGTTATACATTAAGGCAGGAATAATATTGTTTGGTAAGAGGAAGACAGCAGGGCATCACTCTCTAGTAATGATCGACAAGACAACAAAACAGGAATAATATTGCTGGATAACAGATAAACAAATAAAAAAAACAAATATGAATAAGTGTAGAGTTACTTCAAAGAATGGAAATCATGAATCTGCGCCATTCCGGAATAAAGAACACAACTATAATGCGTGTATAATGATGTAATTTATTTCCAATGCAAACGCAATTCTTGCTTAACTCTTCACATTTAATAAGATAATCCGTAGAGTGCGAACAAAGCAGCCGGTTATAGTAAACCTAACAAAAGCTCAGAAGCACACAAACATAGCGTTTTTAAATTACTAACAATTACAACAACAAAACCTGCCAAAATTAAATCGAAAAACGAATCTCTCAAGATATACTTTTATTTATTAACATTATATAATTCTAATATGCCGAATTTCGTGGAGGCTGAATATAAATTGAATATTGTAACGAGAATAATCCACGATATACTTTCATACCATTATAAGCTAGCATATTGATACCCTGATAGCGTTTATCACTTGCAACGGAAGAACAAAGGTTGAATAGTTCATTTATTACGCATTTAGACGAACACACGGTCTTATCACGAAGGGATACGTTGACATTACACTATACATTTTATATATCAGAGCGCTATACAGTCAAAAGTACGGTATTGATATTCAAATGCGAAATTTGATATCTATATATATATATATATATATATATATATATATATATATATATAGTTGAGTTGGAAAATTCTGAACACTGAAAATACTTCCAGCCTCCACCGGGATTCGAACCCGGGCTTCCCGCTTTATATGTGGATACCCTAACCAACTAGGCTGTGGACGCTGATTGTATGTCCAGAGGGTCGAAACCGGTGAGGAAGGTCGTAATTCCATTGTATGCATTTGCCACCTGTATCAAACAATGCTAGTTCTGTTTTGGTGACATATTTAGCCTTACTCTAGATATCAAACATGGTACTAACCAACTCGAAATCATTTGTGATTTTTGAGGCCGGAACTCGAAAGAGATACTTTGAACCGACGTTGTTAAATGAAATGGAAATGACTATTTTGATCATTGAAGCATATATATATATATTATAAAATCTTTAAGGAAGAATACCAATTAATCACATTCCTTTTAATGTGCAAGAATACAATTCAATATATACTAGTACACATAGTAATGCCATGTACACGCATCCCTGTTTGTCTTGAAAATATAATCTACAATAATATAGGTATATACCCACATGTACTAAAAAAGAATTTCTCTGGTAACACATTATAACTTATAACGAGATTGTAAAGGTGTCCGAATGAAATTCGTGCAGTTTCCAGTCAATTAACATGCACGAAAATGCCCTCTGATTGCTATCAGGCAGTCATAAAAAGTGGAAAGGTTTCATATATCCATAAATCAAATTTAACTATTTTCTAACAACTTTTGTTTATTAAGAAGTGGAAACGTTATTAATGGCTTCTTGTTGTCATTGTCTGTGATTAATCTGTTAAAACAAGAGTTCGTTCGGATAAGAGTTTTGTTTCAAATGTGACGTTGCTTAAAACAGAATTGGGGAAATAACAACACAATTTGTGGTCAATAAATTAGTTATTTTCTTATTTCCATTTTATTATGTGGACATTTATGACTTGACATCTCACTCAATGCATGTCTCACATTATGAAGCCTTCTTCTTCTTCTCGTTTAATGAGACAACTTTTGTATTACATTTACACGCTAGTATACTCCGGGCATCTTACCTTGTATTAACATATACATGATGATTGGACGACTGAAATCAACAAATTATATGAAACTCGAAAAATATTTTTTTGACTGTAAAGTGACGTCACCATTGAAGCAGGAATCGACCATAACGCCTGAATTTATTTACAAAAGACACAACATTACCCGACGAAGTGCAAATTTTCAATTGTACGCATGGGTGTCGATAGACGGGTCTGGCCATGGAGTAAATTGTGTCATATTGGTCCCCCCTTTGTTTTTCTTTTAGCGGTTATATATAATTACCGATATGTGATGAAATGATAAGAAAACAGTCATAATCCCACATTTCGACGAAGCTCTCTATTGTCCTCGGAATCAGGGTAATCCGTTCCTCCCCCACCATCAGCGCCTTTCCGCCCTCTCCCAACACTTCTCGATCCCCGCGCAATCACCCCACAGCCAGCTTCGTGTGTCCTTTGATTAACTGTTTTAGATATCGAGATATCTTCGAGATGTCTTCTAGAAATCTGCTATACCAATTCACACCTTTGGTCCGTGAGAACAACAATAAGAGAATATTATTCAGGTCGAATCTCCATTGCCTTTGTCATTCTTGAAGACGCGATGCTTTGTTTTATTAATACTCTTCGGCCACTCAAGCTGAACTTATCTTACAATTTCGTGTAATTTCTAGTTAATGACTTGATTTAATGTATTTTTGTCGTAAAAAAATAAATAACAAGAAATAACAAAAAAAGAAGGAATATATAATGCACCTGACATAGATCGATATCTTAATGTATAACCTTGATGTGATTCTACTTCATTGAACCTGCTGCTTCACCCGAGTTGAATTGAACAAAAAAATATTAACCATTTCCATAAACTATCTTAACAGTGACAGAGATATACGTTATGGTACTTAATGGTAATTATTATCTATTTATGGACTTGGCATTTGATCTGAAGGACGGCTGGGCTTTTAAATGGAATGCTAACACAGCAACAACTTCTTCAGTTGTACGTAGATTATTTTCTTAAAAGTGAAATTAAAAAAAAATCCAGTTTAATTGTTAGACTAAAGCGCGTGTTAATGTGTCATTATGGACCTAATTTTTACAGATGTTTAAAATGCTTTTATCAACGTTTACGTTTTTGCGCACATCTACACAATATAAAGAATTGTAAATATAGAAATAAATAAAATCAGTACCGATTTTCTGTTCACTCTTTCTCTTACATATACAGCGAATATGCTTAAAAGGATCTTGCACGGTAAATATTCAAATATTACCCATCATGCAACATGAATATTCAAATAACCCATCGCTGAATAATGGAAGACAAACGAAAAGGAAAAACTGACAGTTAATCACTTTAAATCAAAGGAGGAAACTGAGATTTGTCCAATTTGCTATTTCTACGTCCATCTTTTTTAGACCACCTTTTCAAAGATTTTACTTCTCGATCTAAAACCAGTTCCCCATCGGATGAATCAGAAGAGCTATCTTCCTGCATTCTGTTTCTCCTTATTTTTGAATATCTTGATAAAGCGTCCGAACTCCTACTTAATGGAATCATAGCTAATAACTGTTTAGGATCTGCCGAGAGCAGATACTTTTGCTTCTTCCCTTGTATCTCATCATCGCTTTTGTCGCAAAGGTCTTCCAGAGAACTAGAATTCCTCCCGATAGCACTGTCAAAGCTTTTGGATTGACGCGGTGGTCTCGAAGCAGCTCCAGAAAATGGACGCATCTTAAAATGTTTCTTTGCGTTACGTTTCACAAACATTCCGTTAGTACAAACGACTGAAGCTACCTCAGAGTTTGTACCCTCTGTCTCCTCTTTAGCTCTTACCGAACTCGATAAAATAAACTCAGGTAAACTGGCTCTTTTACCATCTAAGTCATAATCGGTATAATGAGAGACGGTATCGTCGGGAACATCATCCTTTGATTGAGGAGAGGTGTCTTTCGGAGCTGAGTGAGACCTGACCCTAGACTCTACCTCGTGCTTCACGGTCAGGAGGTCTGGAGCTCTCTGGTTGATCTTTGGGAGGTTGTTAATATATTCCGTAGAGCTATCGTTACTTGATACGCCACTCGAATGGTGGAATGGATCAATCCTGGACGTGCGACGAACCTTCATCTTCAAACTGTTCATATCGTTCAATGTCCAACCGGAATCCTTGGCCCAATCGATAGCTGTCTTATTATGAATGAGGTCCTTTTGATCTACCGAGGCCCTCCCTTCTTGTACAAGGTAAGATGCGCAGAGCGTATGTTTCCTTTTTGCCGCCATAATTAAAGGCGTGACTCCGTCTGCGTTCATTTTATCCACTTCTAACCCTAACCGCCGAAATGATTTAGTTACAATTTCAATGGCTTGTGAGTTGCCCACCATTGCACAGTACATCAAGGGTGTATTACCGTTATTATCCTCCAGATTCGGATCGACGTTGTTCTTCACTAACAGGGACACGACGTCATTATGGAAAATTTCGCACGCATAACTCAACGGTGTCCTCCCCATATTATCCTGAGCGTTCACATCTGCTAAATGTTTGATTAACAATGTCATAACCTTTGCTCGAATTTGTTCGTTTTCTATCCGTACGGCACGAAGTAGAGGAGTCTTACCGTGTTTATCTTGAGAATTGACTGGCCCTTCGCCGTCAACTGCGTCTAAAATAAAACGAGCGAGGTGAAGCTTACCTTTGGCTACGGCGTCATGCAAAGCAGACGCCCCTGAGAGCTGCCCCATGCTCATACGCCTAGGCTCCTTGCGAGCTGAAGGTGTCCTACGAAATAAAGATTGCATCTTTATTACACAGTTTGAAACACGTTAAATATAACTTACTCCTGAGTTGATCAATTCCGTGTAAAAATATTGCGAATTCCCTGCATCAACAAAAATCATCCAGTTTTCATGAATATTCCATACCTCTGCCATAAAATGCTCGACCATCGTTTTGTCAGCCATCCTCAAGAAACTGAGAGAATGAATTGTTTCCAACGCCACTATTTGATGAAGTAAATAATCTCGTAACGACTGTTTTGCTTTCCTCCAACCTGAAAGATCGTCTATAATTATTGTCTTTACTTTTAACGCCCACAGGTTATATGTAGCGAGTGTCCACAAATGAAAGATATATTTGGTTGGATTCAAACTCTATTTGCTTGTCCAGCCAGTACAGAATTCTGCACGGCTACTGTTATAATTACTTCCCTCGATGAGCCACGAATCGAGTAGATACAGTGACTGTTGCTGTTGCTGCGATAATATTCCAAATACGGACATCAATTTCCCTTCAGAGGATGTAGAGATAGATGAACGACGAGTGACGATGATTGGTGGCGCACGACCAATATTAAAAACAGAACGAACATTTACCGGCATGTCACGACACGAGGCTACATTAGGGTGTTTGTAACTACTTGTATTAGGTTTTATAGATGTTACAGATTAAATCAAATTTAGATTGCGTATGCTATAGAACGGTATTTCTTCTTTTCGGATTTTCAATTAATTACAACATTTCACTCAGTGATGTTCAGTGAGTATATTCGGTATCGAGAAGCTTGGAAGGTTTGTTTTCTTGGAAGCGACTAATACTCTCATTCACTCAGATTTATCATACTTTAATTGAATTGGTTATTCAGTGCCACATTTTGGGTGTTTTATTTTCATTTTTGAAGACTTTGGGGCAACTTAAGAAGACCATAGAGTTTTCCTGCTTTACAGGATTCCGGTTGAATCAGACCAATGGTGTTATGGCGCCAATTACAAGCGAGCCTCAGATTGCATTTCGATGTGTGCGCTTGTTTAGTCAGGAAGAAAACAATGTACCACCGCTGTTGGCCTATATGTGTAACTGGTAAATAGTTACTTGTAATATTGGACTAATACGCTATAGGATTTTCTTTTGTCGGTGCCTTGTATGCTTATTTTAGTTTTGTTTTTAATTATTTCCACTTTCTATTTTCATAGCATTTTTTCAAAGAGAGGGCAGAAGGGATGTTAATCCTTTAAACAAATTTTAGTATCGTGGAAAGTCGCTACTAAGAAAATAAATTATAATGATATTTTCTTATGACATCAGACACTACTTCCAAATAACTTTTAAGCCGACTTTTACCTCAAAGCCCTGTTGTATACATTGTTAATAGCTTCCAGTTAATGTATATGTGTGTTAAGTACTGTTCATGCCCTTGTCTGCATAGTGTACTATGACTATGCTAGTCAGCTGGTTGGGGCATCCAGAAGCAAGAGAAGGCCCTTTGAAGATCAAATCCGAATAGAAGAAAATGAGACCATAAAAAGTTGCTATTTTGTTGAAGTCCTTGCAGATAAACAATATGGCCAATGAATGTGGCAGCTTCCGGTACTGGGTTAAGGTGATGCAGTCACCGACACCAACAACATTTAATTTGAAGTATATACGCCATCGCTATGACATCATAATGAAGTTACACGTGTAACTTGGCTCTAAAGGTAGTATTGTTCATAGGATATTATCAATGTAGCTTGCTCCACAAACGTACAGCACGTTTTACACTTTCAGGTAGAAACCAAATGATTTTTACGGTGGCGAAGGAATAAATGTTTTAAATGAGGAGATAATCTTTTGAGAATGCATCTGGCATCAGCAAACTGAAACAATGATTTTGCAAATTTAGATTGTTGTGAATGCATTTGGCAAAAGCAGAGTGAATGAACATAAATTTTATTTTACACTCGGTCTCCCCCCCCCCCCCCCCATGGCCTGCACTTGTTCAAGATCATCTTTCAGACGAAAACAAATGATGACTCCAGTTGGTTTTTATTTTAGGAAAGTCTGAAGTTACACCCCTCCCAACCCCCTACCCTCATCAGTTCCGGATTGTTATTAATCTTTTGTATTACTGACTGCAAGGTAGGCAGCGAAAACTGGTTTTCCTCTGAGATATTTCAGTTCTCAGATGGTTGTTCGTACCGGTGAAATGCTCTTCCGTTCGTGACTAACCAGATATGGATGTTACAACCTAACGCGGATATGACGCAGATCACATCTCTTAAACATTCTCTGTACTGCGCACGGCGCACGTCACCCACAGTATCAATAATAATAATAATAATAATAATAATAATAATAATAATAATAATAATAATAATAATAATAATAATAATAATAATAATAATAATAATAATAATAATAATAATAATAATAATAATAATAATAATAATAATAATAATAATAATAATAATAATAATAATAATAATAATAATAATAATAATAATAATAATAATAATAATAATAATAATAATAATAATAATAATAATAATAATAATAATAATAATAATAATAATAATAATAATAATAATAATAATAATAATAATAATAATAATAATAATAATAATAATAATAATAATAATAATAATAAGAGCAACTTCAATTGTCGCTGTCATTTTCCATGAACTCCGCATACGAATGTAAAACCACCTCCTTCAAATACAAAATGATGATTTGTCATCAGCGTCGCAGACGTCGGGTATACGTTTCCTCTTATAAGATGAGACATTTACGTACTGATCTATAACGAGTCCCATAAATAGACCGTTTAATTAATTTCTGGACAATTTAAAGGCGATGAATGGCAATGACCTTTGACATCGTAAGTTTAAGCATGTATCTGAAGGCCAATCTGATATTGGAAGAGAATTGAAGTCAATTCTCTACGAGGAGCACAATTTCCCATGAAAAGGAAATGTCATATGTTTGTTTACGCTTCTAAGATTTTAATAATAAATTGGAAATTGAGGCAGCTGGGATTCGCCGAAGGGAGTAGAAACCTGGGAAATGTAATCTACGACCCGACGCTACATAATAATTGGTTTGACGTCATGCGCACTCCCAAGAGATCTTTGTTACCTCAGTGAGAGAATTCTCCAACGATTCTGTATCGTTTACATTTGTTGTAAAGTTCGGTGATCCTTTTGAGATTTAGTCAGTTTCTCTCACAAGAATATGAATCAATCACCATTTTCAACAACAGATTTTACATGATTGGGTTGAATAATGTATTAGATGGATTAAGGCGTCCCGTGGCTGAAACTGATGGCTTCGCAAATTTGTTGCAAAATGTCTGCAACTGTATACGCTAAAATCATATCCTCATAGCATTTTGTGTAACGAAGATCTTTTATTTTTAATAGGTTATATTTGTAAATGCATCTAGCAACAGCTGAGTAAATGATGTGATCAGAGAAATTGACCAGAGAAAGTTTTTGTTTTTCTTTAGAATATTTTTTATAATTTTTCAATAGAGGAATATAATATTGCATCGAACATGCCAGGATTCATTTATTAATCATCTAGACGTTTTATAATAGCCTTCGTAAAGCACTTGAAACAATGGCTATACTCTGATGACATCACAGACCATTTAATTACGGTGATCAATGTGTATTTACTTTGTCTGCTTGCTCTTGGATTGCTCTTGCTTTTCAAGCCTAAAAGGGTACTTCGAAAATTCTAAAATCATTTTGTTTAAAATTTTGTTGTGATGAACAATCAAAATGAAAAAATGGAATTTTAACAAAATGAAATTTCCTGCATGGAGAAAGGGAAGTTTATAGCCGGTCAAAATGGGTTTCATTCAACCAGCCAAATCTCGGGTTAAGTACGAGATATGGAGATGCAGTTTTCAACTAACAATGTACAATTATGTTCTCTTCAATGATATATAGTGTTACACTGTCTACCACCTCAGTATCCCTTTATGTGATATAATGAACATATCTTCTACACCTACACGCTTTATTTACTCGTTTATTTCCAGACTAAATCAAGTGGATTCTCAAGAAATGCTGCCGTTTTCTTCAGGAATACGATGAACCTTTTTTCTTAGGGAAGCATAAGATTATCTTTGATGATAAATGTTAAACAGTTGGAATGAAACTAAGGATATGAAATAAATAAATATCATCGATTTTGTAAATGCAGGAACCACCGACCATTCTGCTCACCTAACCATTCATGTTCTCTATGTAACCCCAGGTTCAGCGGTCCCACCCAGGGGGCATTAGTTTTAAGGGGAGCGGGGTTCTTCGACTGTAATTGAGTCTCTTACATGCACCGAGACACTTGGTTGCTAGGAACATATACTACCCGATGCATGCGTCTTGTGACATATACAAACCTACATTACTACTGCAACTACTGGCTCGCCTGAGACAACACACAAACAAATAAAATTACATCAAACTCATATTTATGGCTATGCTATGTATGTATTCGTAATTAAAGAAGCAAAGAAAGAGAAGGTAAAGTAATTAAGAACAACAAAAGTTAATATCCAACATAAACAATTAGCACAATTAATCCAATCGATATCCGCACGTAACACAAGTAGGGGAACGGGGCTCACTCTCCCTATCTCTCTTAAAACCCGCTCGGCCATCTGGTGGGAAGGGCATCTTATGACCAGGGCATTAGTCACGCCCACCCAAACCCCAAAAACCTGTATATAAATTGTTGAGTAATTGCTAGTGATGATGTTTCCGACAACCTACTGATGACTGAGGGCTATTAAGTGAGTGGCCTTACTTAAATATCAAATATAATCATTGCAATGGGCCTAAAGCCAACTAAAAAGTTAGACAAATCTACAATAGGTACATGCAAATCATTAAGGCTAATATGAATAAAATAAGCTTCCAGTAAATAGCATGACTAATAAAACTATCATCTAGCTGACGTGGTAGCCAGTGGTGAACACCATACAGTAAGTCTCTGTCAATTGCTAATTGCCCTAAATGCAATAACTAGCATGTCCCTAATAGACCACTAAATGCATTAATACTAAAATAATATAACACTACATATACCCTATATAATAAGAATCTCTTATATGCTATATGCATAGCATAGCTACCATCAACAGTAGCAAACCTATTTAGGGTTAACCTCTGACAAAAATATCACCAAAGGAAACCAAAGAACATATCTCAGCTAATAAAGATTCCACAAAAAGATCATTTTTAATATAAATGTAGCGTATATGGGTAGTGTAACCAATAGAATGCAATACAGAAATAATTACAACGGGAAAACAACATTGGCTATAAGTCCCTATCGAGGGGAACACATTATTGACTAAATTACACAATGGAATATAAATTATATCTTCCTAAGGTATCACTTTAAATTAAACACAATACGTCCAAGAGTGCTTGGAACCATCCCAGAGTAAACGAATATTCTTTAACTAAAAAGCTTACTCCTGGAAAATATAAAGTGATTCATTCATGTATAGAAATTATTAAGTAGTTTCTAACGACGAATTTACCAAACAATTAGGGGTGCTACATCTACAAGCAACATTCCCCTCCATGCACGTCAAATGTATCTCTCTTAATTTAAAGCAAGAGTTTGAATTCATCGCTAAAGTTAATGGAAATGTTACCTTGCAAGCTACAGAGATATAGTATGATTGGTCAAACTAATACATGTGACCAAATGAAGATAAATTACTTAGCAATGAGAGCTTTTTTCATAGCAGTGCGGTATAAGCAAAAGAGCAATAGTTGAAATTTTAAAATTTGCCAAGTAGATAATTCAGCTCCAACGTAAGTAGTGAAGTGCTAAAATGAAGAAATGATTAGAAACGACACCTTGCAAGGTACATCTAAGGTACTCTGCACCTACTACTCAATCGCAAGCTGTTGAGCCCCCTCGGCTGATTCAAAATGAAGCATTTTTGCCAGCATGCCTGTGAGCGTCTTATGGTATTTCTTCTTAATCTCTTCCTGCTGCTTGATTAGCCACTTATCGACGTAGTTCAGGTCATCCGGCTCTTCTGGGATGCACTGCAGGTCGGTTCGAACTCCGGGAATCATGGCGTAAAATTCTTTGCAGCTTCCTTTTATCTCCACTGCTTTCTTTTTCATCATTTTGTAATGAAGCTTTTTGGGGTCTTCAACTGCCTTTTCTCCTTTGCCCTTGAAAGCAGTGAGCTCTTCTTTCATTACATTGAAGAAACCCGCAACAGCATTAAGCCCACCCAGGAAAGCGGAGAGTGCTGGAACTAGGGTCTCGCTAACAACAATGATTGCTGCCTTATTGATGTTTACCTGCTGACCGTCCGCCACCGCATTAGCTAAGTCCTCGTCTGCACGCATGTTCAGAAGAGAGCCAGCAATTGGACCCACAAATGGAACAAACAAAAGTCCAAAGGCCCATGACTTTTTGTTGGCAGCTTCTTCTTCCAGATTTGCTTTCTTTTGTATGAACCCTTCGTTTAGATCCTTAAGCTCGGAGACCAACTTCTTCGCCTCATCCTGTCTCTTCTTGAGGGGAACCATCATATCTTCGTGCATCCTCACTATCTCGGTGCAGCATTGCTGATATCCGATCACTTCATCCAGGATATCAGGAAGACTTTCTTTCCATTCGTCTAGTTCCAGTTCTTCATAGTACTCAAAGAACTCTTGGATGCATCTTACCACTTTAGTACACAGAGGCAAAACCCCTTTCACATAGACCATGGCGTCTCGCCTCGTCTGATCACGGATTTCATTGATACCAGTTGACTTGTTTGCAGAAGAACCCACAGCATTCTCCGCATATAGAGATCTAAGACACAGTGAGAATACTCGCATGTTTTTCGGCAACTCTTGAAACTCAACGATGAATGTTTCCACCTTTGTTTTGACGGGCATCTGTAAGTTGAACAACAGGAAAAAAGGAAATAAATTTATGGCACGACAATATGAAAACAATCGAACTTTTGAAGTCGCAAAAAAGGAAATGTCGGTATTAGAGATTGGAATTTGAAAAAAAAAACTTTCAATGTCCAAAGCAATGTTGAAATGTAACTACATTACTCGAAAATATGAGGAAAAGTGAATTTATTTTCAAATGAAACAGACGAATTGTTTGGATAAAGTGTCCCTCTGGACCCCCACAGGATCTAAAATGTAAAATTCTTCTGGCGAAGATCCACAAACTGTCCACCGTTATGCTGCCCTCTCTACCCTTACCCGTTTATTTCATAGCTTCTCACTCCACTGATTACTCTTCCACCCCGCAAGTTCCTAAACACTGACTTAATTATACATTATCCAAGGAGTTGCTGGGGTAACTCCCTGCATTATGTTTCCTCGGTAGGTGTATATAGAAGTGACATTGAGGTTTTCATTGCTACAACTTCTTGTTAAGATACCATCTTTCCCTGACTTCAAAAGACCATTGTATTTTTACTAACTAGAACATGAGCGACATGGTAGCTCAATTGACTTTAGCAAAGTGAACTGTACCATCTATCATAGTAAACCGTTCTGTTAATTGCGTATTTTGTTTATCTTTATTTTGTCCTGTTGCAAATTACTAAAGCTTGTTTTCAGTACCTCTGTACTGAGAAGAAAAAGATATTTGTGTGAGAAGCAAGATTTTGAACTTAGATTTGGCTTAAACTGGGATGACCTTGGTCTCATATTTTGTTAAAATTGTATTTAATTTAAGTAAAAAACAACTTCACTTACTTAGAATTCAATTTTACCTATGTGGAATTCTATTTCACGTAAGTAGAAATAAATTTCAATTCAGGAAAATGACATTTAATTTAAGTAGAATTCAATTTTAATTAAGTGACATTAGATGCTATTGGTCTCAACTTTACTTAAGTAGCATACAATTCGACTGAAGTACAATCCTATTCTACTTAAGTGAAATACAATTTCACTTAAGTTGATGCATTTCGCTTAAGTAAAGTTATGGGGTTAATGTTTAAACGGCTTGCTATAGGAGCGGATTAAAGCTATTGACGGAGATCAAATTTCATTTAATGTCAACAGAGATCAAAGTCTAACACGACAAATACAAAGGTAAAGCTTGGTAAAACTTGAGATGTGATATGAAGGTCTCTCTCAAAGGTTCATATTGCGTTTATCTGGCAATTTAGCATTCCATTGTCACTTACATTGATTTACATATCAGCAACTTGCGATTGATGAAAGAGAGATTACTGTGATATAATTTTTACATAGCGAACCCTCATTAACGAGTAATTAAACTTTTCGTTAAATCTTTTTTTCGGCTCAAACAATTATTCATGTACCATTTCTTATTCATATTTAGAATCAATCAATCAAATCTTCTCTATCACGTGACGTCAGCGGGAAAGCCGCCTGTTTCGAAACCGACATATATATAAATATATATATATATATATATATATATATATATATTCTGCAAAAACTGTGGTGTTAACATTTTTGGTTTAACTTGTTTCAGGTAGAAGTTTCAGCCAATCCCTTTTCAAATTGCATGCCTAGTAGTCCTAGTTGCAAACCTCAATAATCCACAAGAACACCTTTTTGCAGATTTTGCCTACAAAAAGACAAAACATGTGACAGGACTAAGACATTGTATCCATTGTTGCCGCTAGATGACAGACTGCAATTCTTAGCTCAACATAATCGATGAAAAGCTTTTTATATGTTGGTTTTGGCAAACTATGGACTGAGAATGAAAGCATATGTCTAGCGTATATGCTTAATAAGGCAAAAAAAAAAAAAAATATGGAGCGCTTCGTTGCATATTTACATCGTCAATCTTGATTTTGGAAGTCAATGTGATTTTACTGTCTTTTTTTTTCTGTAAGGCATATGCAGGGTGAATATATTGCAGTCTACATGGTAGTTTTATTAACATTAAATGTTGGCCAATTGCATCGTTACTAGTTAGGACATATTTATAATAAAACATCAGTTCGTCACCATTTGCATGACAAATGATGCTCTAACTCTTTGTCACAATGTTTTTGTTTGTATTCACTATCTTGCAAACATGCGGTTTGCTGGGAAAATGACTATTTGATAATGAATTAGACATGATGCTCTCTGTGCAGGCCAGCTAAAGGGAGTAAATTTAATGATACAAGGCCAAGAGATGTGAACAATTAATGCGTACAGACCTATATCAGGACTAATTCCTAACAAGATGGACCTTATTCATATTAATTACTAATATGCATGACTCAATCAAAAGTATGACACCTGCTGGCTTATTCCATTTTCTTTCACATATAATACAGCAAAGAAGAAATTTAAAATTGTTGAAGATGTGATACTTGTGGATAAAGAAGATGGAGCAGATATCGGTGAAGTTTCTCTTGTACCTCTCCTTGAATGGAGCCAAACGTAACAATCATGAATAACCTGATGTGTTCCCAATGGGGAAATGTGGGTTAGTGTGTAATGTATGAACATGTAGGTCAAGTGACATTTATGGACACGTGAGTGACAATGAAGCCATAAGTTGAGCATTCAACAAAACTAAATGGACTGAATATTGTAAGCAGACTGGTTTGTAATGTTTGTGTCCCGACAACAGTGTAATATGAAAATGAGTAAAGCTCCATCCAATGAAATTGCAGCAGCACTGTGGACTTGGACTGTTGTTATGTCATGTGTGTATGGATTGACAACAGTGTTATATGCAAATGAGGAAAGCTTCATCCAATGAAATTGCAGCGTCCATGAAAATGCAGAATGTCACACGTGACCCTCCAGATAGAAAACCATAGCATTAAAACTGTTTTAAAGAAGATCCTATGAAATATCAACATCAGTGCTGTCCTGTGGTCATTACTAGAGTCAACATTTGCATTGCAAAAATTGCATACTATGGAAACAATTCAGAATGTCACACACGTCACCCAACAATGTCACATACGTGACCGGATTTTTTTAGCTTTTGTAGTGTTATGCTCATTTTTAGAAGTGAAATATTTAGGTGAAATGTCTTGTTAGAATGGAAACACATTAATGTATAAACATGAGAAATTAGGGTTATCCAGCCCTGTTAGAAACTGAGGAATTTGCCAATCATTTTTTGTGCAAAAAACCCAGTTTCATTTCATGTCACACACGTGACAGACATTTATATGACCTCTGCCAGCACATGAATGTTCTGATTTTGGCTAAGCTATATGGTTTCGTAAAAGAGTCCCCTAGTGCATACTTAAGTACTACAATATAACCCAACTTTCTTTACCTAAAAGTAGTTACTTAGTGGTAAAGTGCAAATTCCCCATTTTTCCGTCACACAGGCGACCGAGAATGGCCTTTATGGTTCTTATGACTAGTTCTGTGGAGTTTTGAAATCAACGTGTTGCATTAATTGTTATTTTTTGTTTGATTATTGGTTTGATTACTGGTTGACCGATTGAAAATTTTGACTGGTTATTTGCTCATGGGGTGCTCGAAAATGCACATTCCTAATATTTCTGACAAGAAACATGACCACCTGTCTCTAGTTACATTAAGCTATATGCTTAACAGCATACTTTCCAGTTCTGGACCTCCAATGAAAAGATTTACTTAAAGGGAAACAGAAGCAACAACAGATGAGGCGGCTCAGGTAATCACTCATTTCATCATTTCTTTTAATGTTGAGGAGGGCTTTATACCATTCATTGGAAACCTGAAACTTGGCAGAACATTTGCTCCAGTTAACAAGATTTGTCATCCTCCTTAGCATGCAATATCTTTGTGTAAATCAGCGACGTAGCCAGGAATTTGAAAGGGGGAGCACTTTTTGTTGTAGGCACGACTATCTGAGCGGAGCGCCACCATCGGTTGTCGCGGAGCATACAAGAACATTTTTGGTTTTACAACCCCCCCCCCCTGAAATGGCCGGAAACGGCCCTTCCCGAGTGTTCATTCTGGCTCCCTGCAGGCCTCTTGCTAACTTCCCCCCTTCAATATCACTTTTAAACCCCCCAGAACAAACGAGTTAAAATAGTACGTAATTCAATACTACATAATGTATTTAAAATTAGCAAGGTACAAATGTACAGAGTAGTTTTAATTTCTAACTTCTGATACTTGTATAATACAAAGATAGGCCAGAAATATCTTTGATACAACTATAGCCAGTAATTGTCTTTAATACAACTGTAGCTAGAAAATGTTTAAGTCAGCCTAATAAGAGGAGAGAGCTATCCGACGATTGCCATCTGATGCAAATTTCTCAACTGTTTTCTCAACTGAAATATCTGCGAAAACGGGTTCTTAACTAGATGTTAAAAAGTGACAAGATCGGATCCTAGTCTTTTCCGGCGGGTAGAGTGTTGAATGAAACGGCGCGCGATAGAAATGACAGCCTAGATGACAGATAAATAGGTCACCTAATTTATTCGTGCTACGTTCATTTCAATAGTTTTTCCTGTCTAGACTCTTAAACTCGTCCAGCAAGCCTATGGATTTGAATTATGGGTGTTTAAAAAGTAACTTGGCCAAAAGAAAGTGTAGGCCCGGGCCGCGAATATTTTTTTCCCAAACTGAACTGACACTGAAATTATTTCCTCGATTCTGATTGGCTCTAAGCGAGCCAATAGGTTTCCGTATAGGTTTCCGTACGTATAGGTTATAAGGCTAAACAAGTAGTTAACAAGTCAAAAGACAAAGACATATCGTCAAATGCGTTTTTTGTGTACACTCACTGGCTGGCACACACTCGCTCGCCGTCTTCATGGCCACTGAATATTCGACTAGGCCTATCATGATTTCATTGACTGAATACATTTTGAATTTATGATTATAAAACTTAAAGTATCGCAACTCCGAATGTACACAAACACCTCGTACATATGTTCATCGGCTACATGTATACAATTACAAATGCATTGTGTTTTATTGTGTTGTATACTATACACTGTACAATAGGCTAAATTAACATGTGTTGTGTAGAGCGGAGTCAAGCGAGTAAACAAACGATCGAGGACTGCCTATAATGGGCGCAGTAGTTGGGAATAGTTGCTTCATTGTGTTAAGAACACTATATACTTTCGTTCATATATACCTATCAAAAGTTCTGAAAAGTTGCTAATGTGAATATCTTGAATTTGTTCGTGTTGATCATACTGATATCGTCAGAGTATGGAGGGATCCATGTTGAATATTAAAGTATATCACGTGTTCGCTGAGAGCCAATCAGAATCGAGGAAATCATTTCAGTGTCAGTTTGGGAAGAAAATATTCGCGCCCGGGCCTACAGAGCTACATACTGGCTACGCACCTGATCATATGATATCATGTTACGACCATATCATGTACTGCCGAGTACCAGTCCGTACGCTTCGCCGATTGTGTTAGTCCGCAAGTCTGATGGCAGTCTTCGTCTTTGTGTTGACTACCGCAAACTTATTATGAAGACCATTAAGGATGCTTATCCGATTCCCAGAATAGATGAGTCAATCGATGCTTTACATGGAACGAAGTGGTTTTCTACCATCGACCATCATCAAGTTGCCATGGAAGAGGCTGATAAGCATAAGACAAGTTTTACAACACCGTTTGGTTTGTATGAATATAATCGGATGCCATTCGGTCTGTCAAACGCTCCTGGTACCTGTCAACGGTTAATGCAGGCTTGTCTACATGACCAATTCTTCACCTCTGTGCTTTGCTACCTCGACGACATCCTGGTGTTTTCCAAGTCCTTTGATGATCATCTGGTCAATTTACAAAGGGTATTCGATAGACTCCGGCAACAAGGCCTGAAAATAAAACCATCGAAGTGCACCTTCGTCCAGTCTGAAGTGAAGTATCTGGGTCATCGAGTTACTGTGGATGGAGTAAGACCAGATCCTGACAAGGTTCAAGCCGTTAAGAATTGACCTGAGCCCCAGAATGTGAAGGATCTACGGTCGTTTCTGGGATTTTCTCCTTTTACCGACGGTTTGTCGTAGATTTCGCCAAGACGGCAAAGCCACTCCATGCACTGGTGTCCACTGGCCTACACAATCAACGTGCTAAGAAAGTAACACCGTTTCTCTGGACAAATGAGCATCAAATTGCCTTCCAGGAACTGAAGGAAATATGTCGACATGTTGTGTTAGCTTATGCTGACTACTCACAACCATTTGAAGTTGAAATTGATGCGTCACACCAAGGTTTGGGTGCAGTCCTATTGCAACGCCAAGATGGGCAACGAGTGAGGAGAGGAATATTCAGAAGTATTCCAGTTTCAAGTTAGAACTACTTGGTCTGAAATGGGCGGTAACCGAGAAGTTTCGGGAATACTTGCTGGGCAACAAGTTCATCGTCTACACGGACAATAACCCCTTAGCTCACCTGGACAATGCTAAATTTGATGCAGCATCACAACGATGGGTAGGAGCTTTTGCTTCATTCGTTTTCACTCCCAAGTACAAACTAGGACGGTTGAATACTGGAGCCGATGCCTTGTCCAGACGCCTACATGTGCCACAGCCTGAGGTAACCTTGAGTGGACTTGGTCAAGGAGTAGGACTAACAATTGTTCCCTGCAGAATTGATTGAGGCAATTTCCAAGCCAAATGTGGAAGTGAGTGTCAATCAAATGAATGCCGTGAAGACATCACCTTTGGTGTTCCCATCCTACACCAAGGACCAACTGAGAGATTTCCAACAGAACGAGCCAGTGATTAAAAAGTTCTACACTTTCTGGTTGACCAAGGTGAAACCCTCAGTTGAAGAACGGGTAAAACATAGTGAGATGTCCCTACTTGTAAAGCAGTGGGACAAAATTCAAGAGTATGAAGGACTCTTGTATCGGTCTATAGAAGATGGGAAGAAACTACAGTTAATTCTTCCAAAAGTACTCCAAGAAGAAGTGCTATTTGCCTGTCATGAGAAATGCGGACACCAAGGGTACAAGATGACGTTGTCACTCGTTCAAGATCGGTGCTAGTGGCCAAAATTTTCCCAAGACGTAGCCTCCTATTGTGAAAGATGTATCGAGTGCACATGGTGCAAAAGGCCTCCCAAGATCAGAGAACCACTGAAGAGTATGATGGCAATCAGGCCAAACGAAATCCTTGCTATAGATTTCACCACCATTGAGAAAGACACAAGAGGCAAGGAAAACATACTTGTGATGACCGATGTCTTTTCCAAGTTTACGCAGGCTATACCTACATCTAACCAGACTGCGGAGACAACTGCTGAGGTATTAGTTCGGAACTGGTTCCTTTTGTATGGACCACCAAAGAGACACCACTCTGACCGGGGCCGAAATTTTGAATCGTCCCTTATACAATGCCTATGTAAAGTGTATGGGGTCAACAAAAGCCGAACGACACCTTACCATCATGAAGGCAACGGCCAAACAGAGCGGTTCAACAGGACTCTGCATGATCGTCTGAAGACTCTGCCGCCAAACAAGAAGCGCCGTTGGTCCGACCATCTCCCAGAAGTCCTATATACTTATAATTCCTCAACACACACTTCCACGAGTCTGTCTCCTTTCTTCTTGATGTTTGGAAGGGACCCAATCCTTCCAGTGGATTACCTGCTGGGGCGTGTAGATTCTCCATCTGACCCAGACGACACGGATCCCATTTCTAACTGGGTGACGTCACATACCGAGAATTTACAGATGGCGTTCAAGAAAGCAGGAGAGCAGATATCTTTGGAAGCAGATGCTCGTAAAACCCAGTATGACAAGAAGGCCAAATCTCATGCAATCGCTGTTGGGACCAGGGTATACCTGAAGAACCATCCCCGTGGAATGCACAAGATAGCGGATGAATGGGGTTCCACAGTCTTCAAAGTGGTCTCTCGCCCCAACGAATGTTCTGTGTACGTCATTGAACCGGCCGTGGTAGTGGTGGACAACGAACGGTACACCGACGGGAATTACGGCCATGCCCACAGCTGATAGACTTACCATACTGTCTTCAAACCCGTTGCCCCAGCTCAGTGTGATCGGAAAAGGGAGTCTTCCAGTGAACCTAGCAGTGACGAGGAATATGGTTTCCGCCGACGCTTTGAAGGTGCGGTAACTAGACGTAATCGTTTCTTAGTACGATCACCCAGTGATGACTCCGATTTATGGTCTGACGACAGCGAGGTCACCCAACCACTACTTCGCAGTGCTCGGGTCACCAGAGGGTTTCACTCAAATATCAGCCACCTAACAAGAAGTATTAGCAGTGTGACAAATAGTACCTTGTATGATACCCAGTTATCAGATTTGTGTCGGCAAACCCAAAATTTGCTTGAGCGCGTCAAACGTTGTTAGACCAACCTTGATTGTAGATTAACAGTTTTTTTTTGCTAGCAATAGCTTTCCCGAGTACCTTTAGTTGGTAGTGCGGATACACATGTATATTTTTTTGTAAAAGTTTTCTTTCATATTAATCCATTTTATCGTATTTGAAGTATCTTGTATACATTGGTCGTTTGAGGACAAACTTCCTTTAGCAGGGGAGAGTGTGAGGTAGTGCCCAGTGAGCTACCGACTATTTACGTAATGTGCATGTACTCCCCAGCATACTTTTGGTCGACTTGGCGTCCCTTGTTCAGCGCTTGCGGTTTCGCTAAGTAGGCCCTGTTCGTTCTATCTTTATTCTATTCACTACGAAATCACCTAGCGTTACGTTCAACGGCAGCCATATTGTATATTCCTATTTTGTTCTTATTACCATTATTTATTGAGAGAGGTTGTTCATCAGCCACCATGTTAGAGGTAAATACTATCTTAACTGTATTTGTTACTTTTCGTCTCTAAATAAGTAGTTTTGAAAGCGAGATTAGGCAAACTTTTCGTAGACCCGCAGGTCGGGCCTCGTAAACACTCGCTGTTCAAAGTGTGCATACACCGTGCAACTTGTATTGTTCACCATATAGCCTCATTGTGTAAGTTACTGCGTGGTGTTTCGTATAAACCCCGCAGATGGGCTGGGCTTTTTCAACGTAAATACATTGATCATCGGGCTTGTATCATGTACATTTTATGTTCATTTTGTGGAGCAGATCCTTAAGATCACTATGGGATAACGTTGTATGAACACTATTGTTTTATTTACGGCGAAGAATAAGTTAAGTAAAAGTTTTTAAGACTGGGCTCTTTGTTTCGTTACTGGCCCAATATTATGTAAATATTGTATATATCGCTGACGGGATTTCAGGTTAGCGCCCTCTTTTAGTAATTAAGATGGCTGCGCCCATGTGCGCTACACAAATGTACCGTGTGGAGTTGTGTAGACCTGAAGTTGTTAACTGGCCTCGTTGTGCTGGAAGTTTGACTTGTATTTTAGCATGGATTGAGATTACTCTCATGATTATTTTATATTCTTTATCTTATGTTATTGTTTTCTTAACCTATTTGCCTGGACTATATGCCAATAGCCTAGGGCTTAATTACTTACCTCTACAGGTTATATTATTACCTCTTAAGGAAATGGGCTGGTTTAATTGTATGTTGGTTAAAGCCAACCTGTTTTCTATAATTATCAAAGACTGTTTCACGATTACGATGAAGGTTACACTTGATGTGTTATAGAGATTGTTTGGTCAGACGTGTCCTTGGATTTAAATATCCCTATCTCATTGGTTAGTTGAGCGAAGCTTTGTTAACCTGACCCACATGGTCGCAGTCTAATGTATTGGTACTAGGTTTAAGCGAGGGTGTAGGCTTAAATGTCAGCCCTATTCAGTATAATTCTCTGCTACTTTCAGAGTTGTCCAATGGATATGTTAGAGTTCAGGTCATACAGCTACCAGTGATTTTCATAGGATGTCTTGCCCATATATTTTCTTATTTTATTCTTATTAGTTTTCATCTTCATTTTATTTTGCAGTAATTAACTCATCTCCGGGAATAGATATTATCCACCGCCATCTTACAATGCTTAAAACTTAACCCCCAATAAAGTTGCCACCACGTACGGAGAAGTACGGAATCTATTTGATTTGTTTTGTTTGTTTTTCCTTACTCTCTGTCATTACACAGTATCACATGTATATCAAGTTATATCTGGCTTTATATGGCCAGATAAAACTTAATCTATATATCTGGAATAACTGTATATCAAGTTATAATTGGCTTTATATGGCCAGATAAAACTTAATCTATATATCTGGATTGACTACATATCCATTTATATCTGGCTTTATATGGCCAGATAAAATTTAATCTGTATATGGAATTATGTGGCTTTATATTGCCAGATAAAGCCTAATCTGTATATCTGGAAAAACTGTATATCAAGTTATATTTGGATTTATATGACCATATAAAACTTAATCTATATATCTAGATTGACTACATATCAAGTTATATAGGGCTTTATAGGGCCAGATAAAACGTTATCGATATGATTACATATCCAGTTATATCTGGTTTTATATTGCTAGGTAAAACTTTATATGTATATCTGGAATAACTGTATCAAGTTATATCTGGCTTTATATGGCCAGATAAAACTTAATCTGTATTTTTGGAATAAGTGTAGATCAAGTTTATATCTGCTTTATATGGCCTTATAAGTGCTTTATATGGCCATATTAAACCAGATATAAACCCAGATCTGGGATTTCTGTAAAGGGAGAGCTGGTAGAATTGACTTGCATTATACTGATTACTCAGAGGATGGTGATCAGATGCCATTTTTTATTAATTGATACTCATGCATTACTCGCTAACGTGCTGAAGGCCACTTTAAATCTGTCAGATAGAGTGAAAGCCTATAGTCTGTTCAATTGAAATTATGGTTTAAAATGCATAAAGAATCCTCCATGAACTTCTGTAAATATTAAAGCTCACAAATAATATCCTTCCCCAACTAACATTGAGATAATTCTAAGCTTGACTGAGCAACATCAGCACAGTTCTCATGTAGAATATAAGTGCAGGTATCAGCTACAGCCAAATTATGGAATAAGCATGCCACAGGGAGCTGCATGAAAAACAGCTAAAACAATTACAGCTTTCCAATGGCTTAGTAACACCAGTGTTATTAGAAAGCAAATGATCAATACTTGAGTTAATACCTCAGGCTATGCAAATAATATGAACCTCCCTCCCCATGCAAATTTCTACTTTTGCAGCTTGTTGTTGAACATTTCAAAACACCAAAAAAGATCACTGAAAACTTAGTGCCATATCCCTTCACTTAATACCTTTCCATTTTAATTTCTTAGGCTGGGACACAGAGACCGCTACCAAACTACTGGTGCTCTGTCTGTCACCACCTGCAAACCATGGACGAGCTGGAGTGTCAAAATTGCCAATGAAGCAGTGGACTTCCTCATTCAGTTTGAAAAGGTTTGATAATTTTTGTGTTAATGTATTGTGCAGAGAAGATATAGGTGAACATAGCACTGCTAGTAGCTCATTAAATGTCTGCTGTATAGACCCCAACTATAACACGCTATCATGGAAACATTTCTTGAGATCACCTGCCTTGGTCGTAAAATTATCTCCTTTTACCAATTAGTCTGCAACGCCTGCCACATCTTTCATCTTGCATGAGGGTCTTTGTGTGAATGCTGTATGATAAACTAAACTGTAGCTATACAGGCTAATTGTGGACCCTGAGGTTGATTTACGACCGTGGCAGGTCGAAGGTGTGTGCGAGGGGATGGAAGGTGCGTTCAAGGCGGTGGAAGGTGAGGCGGGGTGAGTGGGAGGGGGTTAAGGTGAGTGCGAGGGTGGAAGGTGAGGCGGGGGGGGGAGGTGAGTGGGAGGGGTTGGAAGGTGGGTGCGAGGCGGTGGAAGGTGCGTGCGAGGCGGTGGAAGGTGAGGCAGGGGGAGAGATGAGTTGGAGGGGATGGAAGGTGTGTGCGAGGCGGTGGAAGGTGCATGCCAGGCGGTGGAAAGTGATTGGGGGGGGGGGGGAAGAGGTGAGTGCAAGGAGTGGGAGGTGAGTGGGAGGGGTGGAAGGTGTGTGTGAGGCAGTGGAAGGTGCTATACACACAGGGGAGTGGTATAAATAGGCACAGTTATTGGTGGAATATCCAGGAATACTAACTATGACTAACTACGATATACAGTAGGTGGCAGCTCCCAATGTGCTTCTATATGGCAGTGGTGGTTGGAGCGGGGGGGGGGGTTGGAAGTAAGGGTGGTGACTGGACACAAAGGGGAAAAGTGTAGTGGAGTGTTGCAACAGTACAGTATAGGCAAAGCTATTGTAGTGAAATTTCCTTGAATACTAACTTTGATGCAATGTTCAGGTAATTAGCCATAGACAATAGGTAGGGTAAGACACCATGTCCCATTAACTGCATGCAAAACAAAGGGAAATTATTCACAGTCCTTACAAATGGGGTGTTATATATGAATAGTGTTATAAGATATGGCATTAATGTTTTTAAGGTATATATCTGGTGTAAAGGAAAGAAATGCAATAGATAAGGGAGGCAGCTAACAATAGTATTTTGCATTGCTTCACTGCACGCAAGGGTTGGAGGAGGGGGAGGTTAGGGTGGGACTGGACACAAGGGAGAAAATGTATCAAAGTTGTGTAACATTATATATAGGCAAAGTTATTGTAGTGAAATATCCTACAATACTAACTTTGATGTAATGTTCAGGTTACAAATAAACAAAAGGAAGGCCAGCACACCACACCCCCTCCCAAAATTTAAGAGCAAGCAAAAAAAAAAAAAAAAAGAGCAATACTTCACAGCCCCCCCAAATGGGGTGTATGTTAACCTCTACATACATTTAGCATTTGCAGATATAGCATTAATGTTGCAGGCTGGTCTTTATCGGGTGTGAAAGAAACAAAATTATGCAATTATTTAAGAAAGAAGCTCCCAATGTGTTTTTGCATTGGTTCACTTCACTAGGGGGAGAGGATGGGTAAGGGTAGGCCCTGCACACAAAGGGTAAAATGTTTTGGAGTGGTGTAACATCATATATACTGCAAATGTATGTGTGACATTATCCTGGAATACTAACTTTGCGCAGGTAACCCATAGACGATTTAGCACTTTTGTTTTGAAAGTCTATATCTGGTGTGAGAGAAACAAAATTATGCAATCGATATAGGTGGCAGCTCCCAATGAGCTTCTATATGGCAGTGGTGGTTGGAGCGGGGGGGGGGGGGCGGGAGAGTTGGGAGTAAGGGTGGTGACTGGACACAAAGGGGAAAGTGTTGTGGAGTGTTGCAACAGTACAGTATAGGCAAAGCTATTGTAGTGAAATTTCCTTGAATACTAACTTTGATGCAATGTACAGGTAACCCATAGAGGCAGCTCCCAATGTGATTTTGGATTGCTTCAGTGCATGCCAGGGATGTAGGGGCGGGGATGGACACAAAGAGGTAAATGATTTTGAGTGGTGAAACATTATATACAGGCAAACTTATTAGTTAATGCTGTAGGAATACTAACTTTTACGACAATGTACAGGTCACATAGAAAACAAGTAGGGCGAAAACCCCCTCTGACTAGTTGCATTAAAACAACAGGAAGAGCTTCACTATCCAAAAAGTGGGGTGTATGTTAACAAGTATATTTATTGTCATCAGATATTGCATCAATATTTTCAAGGTCTATTTCAGTTGTGAATTAAAGTAACAAAACTATGCAAATAATACGGGAGGTAGCTCTCAATTTGATTTTGCGTTGGGTCTACATAGCAAGAGATGGAGAATGGGTAAGGGTACAGATTGAAGAAAAAGGGGAAGGTGTTTTTGAATTGGGTAACATTAGTAAATGAAATATCGAACACTGTTAATTGGTGGGCAGGCTTTGTACCTCCCCCTATTTGCAAGACAGATACATTGGTTCACTGCATGACAGGGGTAAATGATGTGTAAGGGAAGCGATAAAAGAGAAAGAGGAAGATGTTTTGGAGTAGGTTCATTTAGTTTATAAAGGGTATAAGTGAAATATCCAGGACTGCTACTTCCTTGACCTGAATGGACAGGTCAGCCACTGAAAAGGGAGGGTTATACATAACACCTCTCCTTAGGTACAAAGCCAAGGTAAATTGGACAATTTTAACGCTCCTCTCCTATAGTATAGGGTTCAATCATGGAAAACTTGATTAAACCATTGAACCATGAACCATTAATGAATGGGTCTATTATGCATATAGGACAATACCAATTTGTGACAGTTCACTTTAAACAATACCTGAAACAGAGAACTGCATCACTATAAAATGCTTAATTTATGCAGAATTCTGGCCTTGAAATCTTATAATACCGGTACCACAAAATAGCGTAATATGAGCCTAAGTTGTTTCCTTCTGTCTTTTATATATTTTTTTATTTTATTTTTTATTTTCAAGCTTTCAGGTTGCTTTCTTTAACCTGCAAACCTAAGGGTAAAATGTTTTATCAGCGAATCTGGCTCCACAAGACCACTTAGCTTGACTACAGTGCCTTTTGTCCTTCATAAATTGTGAAAGTCTTTGAACATGGGATTGTCAGTGCAGGCCATAAAAGTCCTAGTGTATTTGTGCTAGACTGAGTAGTACTTTAGCTACTTGGAATGATTAGACAGACAACGATGCTGAAAGCGTAATTTTTCAGACAGTTATTTCCATTTCAATTGTTGACTGTACTGTTAAAAGTGTGTACATGATCCTTAACAAACCAAGTATAAAAGCACTTTCAGTGTGTATTTAAATAAACTAATTACATCTGAATGGTGGGACTATCTTTTTCATATTTTAAGTCACTCTCAATATTGACTTTCACAGTAGGTTTGGTGATTTCTTTCCATGCGAAGGGGATCAAAGATAGCTGCAATACATATGCATGAAATGAAGAATGCATATGTACCAGTATGCTATTTCTTTTTAATTAAGTGAAGTACATGGTGGCTACAGCACAAAATGCATGAAATGAAGAATTCCAATGTTTGACACTATGCTTGGTTATTTAATGCATAGGAGGTCAAAGATGGCTACAACACAGAATGCACGAGATAATTAATTTCAATGTGTGACAGTATATTAGGTGATTTATTTATGCAAAATTATGTTGACTATGGTTACAACACTGAATGAAAATGTCATATATTTTTAGGAAAATCCTTGTTGAATAATTGAAGTCAACAATGCCAAAACAACTCCAGAGATCAAAATGATCCAATGAAAAATGAAAATTAACATTAGGTCATTTTATTACAATAATTCAATACAATTCAATATAATATAATAATTCAAATTTTACAATGAAGACAGCTATACCCAAAACAAAATATGATGCATGTCTGCATTTTGTAGTTACACGAACAAAACTTCACTTGCAAGCAACAGAAAGTTATTTTTTTCAGATGGCCGCACGCGGTTTGGGGCGAGTCTTCAATGCCTTTAATCTGAAGTAACATAGACATAAAATACTATGGGCTCTGAGCTTCCTGGTTGACTATGGTTTTACTTCTTGACATTTCCAAAAGCAAAGCAAGCTTTTTCAGTCAATACGGTGCAAAAACACATAGATGAGTTTAACCAAACTTCAACTCTTGTATGAGACATAACTTGAAAGTTAAAGAGGGGATGAAATGGTAGATTTTCATGTCTTAGAATTATTTATCTACATTACTTCAACACCACCCATTCACTACTTCCCGTAAATGCAGCTGCCAAAGCTAGAAATTCTCTGTCGAAGTATTCCCTAGAGAACTCCCGAGCAGACACTCGTGAAAAAACCCACAGTTCATATGACGTCAGTAAAGGGACCATTTCAGCCAAAGCCGACTCCCCGATATTTACTGTTACGGCGCCATTCAGTTTACTACGTACAGGTAACTACAACAAACTCTCCTCATCAACTGAAAAAGTCATCTCCTGAATCTTCCGATTCCGAGGAAATGGTCCTTTACCTCTCAGAACATTCAAAAGCTTTGACAAAAATGATTTTCTTGAGGAAGAAGAGGAGGAAATAGTTTTCGAGCGTGATGAGGATATCGGTGTTTTATCCTATCATTAGAGCGCCCCTTGCAGAAGAATTGTAATACGTTCCCGATGGCCGAGATGCGTTGCTGCCGATGGAAGTCCCAGAGAAGAACGGTTGGACTATCCTGAACCGAAATTGGACGGTTGAGCATAAACAAAACCACCATTATTAAGACCATAATATGAGTTAAATTTACTCGAATGTCGATGATTCTGCTACTTAACATCGTAGCAAATCGTCTAGAAATTGTGTTACTTACAGTGCAAGTGCAAACCTATAGTACTAGTAGTAGTAACATGGGTCTAGACCTAACTAATAGACGTTATATAACAGGCTAGTATGTGTAAGTTGTATCATCCGACTGTTACGTTAAAATCATAACACAACGCCAGTTTTACCACAGAAGAAGAATTGCAGATCTAGTATTGACTGTTCTAAATCCAACTGGCCTGATAGTCGGGTCAATATATGGGGAAAATGGCCTCAACCTCAAAAAAATTGCAACAAAAAGTTTTTTTGCTTTAAGTCGCTCTATAGGTTACTGACATCTCCAGAAAAAAAGTCTCCCAAAATCGGAACCCGGGAAAGGGGTTAATTTGCATAATTCCAAAATGGCGGACCCCAAAGGCTTCAATGTACCGAAAACCTCCTTATACTTCAATTTTGGCATATGAAATGTATTACCAACCTATAGGAACATGATGCCAGAATACCAAATAAGCACATTTTAAATGTTATATGACGTCATCATAGGGTAGGGATGACGTATGTGACCCAAAATTAACATATATCAGCCGATTAGGTTGAAATTAACACATAATTTTCAAACGAAACCAGGCAGATGTAATACATAGAAGGGAACCTACTCGAATTGACATGTTCATGAAGTAGAAACGACATCGAATTACGTCAGCAACCAATTGATGCTCATTTTCAAGTAGCTATACCAAGGGCGCAACCACGTATAAAAGGTACGGGGGTCCCAGTCAGATTGTGTTGGAGGCGCTCAATCCCCCGATAAGTTTTCGTTTCTCTGCCAGAAGTTGAGGTTCCACATGAGGTTTGGGCGTGAGCCTCCAAGTGGTTGTGCCCTTGGGCTATACACGTAACATTTCAGATGACATTAGGATGTTGTGGAGGAATGACATAAACATTAGGACCAGCATTCTGAGGATATGACAATTAACCTAGTGCAACAGGGTCACATATACCTATGTATTCTACACGTCAACGTCATCATCGGATTCAATGTCTGGTCCCAGTGTCTGGTTAAAGGGGTTCTCACAGAAATCCACTTGGCATGGTCCACATGCTGCTGTGCAGGGTAATCCATACCCTCGTCAAGTACACCGCCTCGTTGTACACGCCGTTTGACAGTTACAATGTACAACCTTGAGTAAGCAGTCAGGGGCAGGCGACTTGTCACACATTACAGGCTTGAATAGATTATTCTCAAGCTTCCAGCCCCAGTCCGTTGCATGGAGGTCTTTCTCCTGGCCGCACCAAGCTCTGATTTGATAGTAACACCTCAATGAGTGGAATTTCGTCGCTGACGCAGTCGGGGGTAGCCGTTCTGGAGTAACAAAACTTGTCGCAGAAGCTGGAGACCTATCCTTGGGAGATGTTCTGGAGTTCGAAGTGACTCCTCCCCCCCCCCCTTCGCTTTTTGAAGCAAATGGTGTATTCCGGAAGCCAGATAAAGCACAGTTGGCGAGAGCTATTGAGGAGTTAGCTAATTGGCAGTCAGAGACAGCGATAACCAGTGATATCCCAAAGACTGAGAGTTATGTATTAGATGGCGGTTCACTGATGCATCGAGTTCCCTGGGATAAAGGCACTACATATGACACCATCGCCAACTGTTATGCAGATTTCACCCTTAGAAACTATGGCACTGCAACTGTTGTCTTTGATGGGTACCAAGAGACACCATCTACCAAAGACAGCACTCACGAGAGACGGCAACACAGGCAGCACCCACTGGTGAGCGTAACCCTTGGAGCAGTGTTCCGTGGGACAAAGGATGAGTTTCTCTCAAGGGGAAGTAACAAACAGGCACTAATCAACATGATAAGCAATAGGCTTCGAGAGAAAGGATGTCATGTAGTCAACTGTCAGGCAGATGCGGACTGTGACATTGTTCATGCCGCCATTGCAGCTTCCGAAACTGGAACAACTACTCTAGTTGGAGAAGACACCGACTTGTTGGTTCTTCTCTTGTTCTATATGAACCCAGAAAACAAAACTTTGTTCTTCCGGTCTAACGACAAATCCAGGCACCAAGTTCGAGTTTATAACATTAATGAGCTCAAACTTCTGCTGGGTCAAACCATGTGCTCTCACTTGCTGTTCATCCATGCTATTTGGTGTGGGGGAAAAGTCGTTGTTCCAGAAGATTGTCGAGGGGGACAAAGACCTAGTTTCGTGTGCAGTTCGTTTTGAGAGTGTCGGAGAAACATCTGACACTATTGAACAATGTGGAAGCAATGGCGTTACTCTTTGGTGGAAAAGCAACAGAGGATCTAGCCAAGCTGAGACATAAGGTATTGAGGAAGAAGGTTGCTTCTGGTGACAAGTTTTGTTACTCCAGAACGGCTACCCCCGACTGCGTCAGCGACGAAATTCCACTCATTGAGGTGTTACTATCAAATCAGAGCTTGGTGCGGCCAGGAGAAAGACCTCCATGCAACGGACTGGGGCTGGAAGCTTGAGAACAATCTATTCAAGCCTGTAATGTGTGACAAGTCGCCTGCCCCTGACTGCTTACTCAAGGTTGTACATTGTAACTGTCAAACGGCGTGTACAACGAGGCGGTGTACTTGACGAGGGTATGGATTACCCTGCACAGCAGCATGTGGACCATGCCAAGTGGATTTCTGTGAGAACCCCTTTAACCAGACACTGGGACCAGACATTGAATCCGATGATGACGTTGACGTGTAGAATACATAGGTATATGTGACCCTGTTGCACTAGGTTAATTGTCATATCCTCAGAATGCTGGTCCTAATGTTTATGTCATTCCTCCACAACATCCTAATGTCATCTGAAATGTTACGTGTATAGCCCAAGGGCACAACCACTTGGAGGCTCACGCCCAAACCTCATGTGGAACCTCAACTTCTGGCAGAGAAACGAAAACTTATCGGGGGATTGAGCGCCTCCAACACAATCTGACTGGGACCCCCGTACCTTTTATACGTGGTTGCGCCCTTGGTATAGCTACTTGAAAATGAGCATCAATTGGTTGCTGACGTAATTCGATGTCGTTTCTACTTCATGAACATGTCAATTCGAGTAGGTTCCCTTCTATGTATTACATCTGCCTGGTTTCGTTTGAAAATTATGTGTTAATTTCAACCTAATCGGCTGATATATGTTAATTTTGGGTCACATACGTCATCCCTACCCTATGGTGACGTCATATAACATTTAAAATGTGCTTATTTGGTATTCTGGCATCATGTTCCTATAGGTTGGTAATACATTTCATATGCCAAAATTGAAGTATAAGGAGGTTTTCGGTACATTGAAGCCTTTGGGGTCCGCCATTTTGGAATTATGCAAATTAACCCCTTTCCCGGGTTCCGATTTTGGGAGACTTTTTTTCTGGAGATGTCAGTAACCTATAGAGCGACTTAAAGCAAAAAAACTTTTTGTTGCAATTTTTTTGAGGTCAAATCCTATATTGACCCGACTATGAAGTTTTGTGCAAAATACCAGGTAACCAATAAACAAAATTGTCATTTGCTACATTAATGAGGCCTAGTCTGTGGTCATAACAAGTAATTTGGCAATAGTTTAGGCCCACAGGCACTCGTAACATTGTCTATGTGTAGTGTTTTGAACAAATCATGTCCAATTTCTTCGATTTCTGTCATCTTTTGGAAAAGCGTGCAGGTAAAATCCGTCTTTACTTGTGTTGGAGCAGCCTGCAACCACACATCGGCTCGGCATTATTAACAGTTACGAGATAAATTTACGTAAAAACAAAACTCCAAACACATAATCTCAATTACTATAGAGCAATGCAACAGTGTAATGTTGTGTGCACTCAGATGTTTAAGAATTTAAAAATAGCGTCCCGGAAGTGCGCTGGGTTCCTCGACTGACGTCACGCCGCATTACCATATATACAAAAACAATTGGAAAGATTTTATTGCCCGCGAATGATTGTTTATTCCTGGAGGATGCAGGTTTGTTTGACACAAATTGTGTATCATTGGAAAGCTATGAGTGTATAGAAAATGATGATCCATGTAATTCTGTCCATTTCAACCCTCTTTAAGTGTCATGTATGCCTACAGATTGTGTGCTTGTCATTATGTAAATGAGTATTAATGGTAGACCAGCTTACTGTGATGAGGATGAATTTCCCCTTTGCTCTTCCTTCTCCTCATATTGGACATGCTTATATGTGAATGCTTGATTATAGTCTGACAAGATTTGTATATGAAAGGATTTTGAGTGGAATTCTTCTTTATAAATTGATCAATGTCTAAAGATAAAGAGTTATATCTAAACAATGTACCCACTACAACTTGAGGTTTTCAGACTTTGGCCTTGACTTTCAACTGAACCCTCTAGCCTTTAGATAAAAATGGTCCCTAAATAACCTTAATTGTTGTTTCCAGTTTATTGTTTTAGTTGTTTTTTTTCTACCAAAGTAAGAAAAGTTTGTATTTCTATATGTGTAAATGCTACATTGCAAAATCTGTTGTGTTGTGACCAATTATAGCACGCAATAGCTACGAAAGTTTTGTAATTATGTTATCAACCTGCCACCTTCATAAATGACCTTGGTCACTATGAAGTAGCCTGCACAGTTTGTTGACACTGTGAGGTTCTTCGTGTAAACACTGCGTGGTGATATATCGTTATATGTCGACAGTGTAGTTTACCAGACAGTGTCTATACACAAAGATTCTGATACAAGGAAAGATATGTGCCAGACAGTGCAGGGTAACTGTTAAAATGAGGTCATTTTACGACCATGACAGGTGGATTGCATAATTGTAGGAAACTTTTTTTTGCGGTAGCATGCTATATTTGGGGGCCAATACAGCAGTATGACCTATACGATTATATCCAGTTGTTCTGTTCTAGTCATATACCTCACTTTTTTATATGTGGTTTATTGTACAGTCATATAAAGATGACATAAAGCAAGCAGAGTGCAGTTAACTGGAAATTTACAAGATAATACATTTAGTTAGCCGGCTAAGGCCAATCCTTTGGGGAAACAGTCAGGCTCACCTTCCTCATCTGATTTAAAGACTGAATATTTTCCATCTGTCTTGTTGTTGCAGTCAGTTTGTGTGTGTATCTGTGAAACAAATATCCAACACATCATAATTTTGGAAGATCAGAAAGATTGAACATAACTAGCTGAATGAGATGAAATAATGTGCAATTAAAATAGTATATTAAGTCAAAAGTGCTATATTCAACATCTTAAAATCAAATGATAGATTATTCAAAAACTACTATACACCATATATGATTAGCTGTTATATCAGCATGTTTTTATTTAATTGCGTGACATGTCAGGGTAATTGCTTACTATGCAGAGAGTCATTGCAAATTCTTATAGCAAGAGAAAATAGGTGGGACATATACTACATCCCTTCAGTTGCAATGTGGAAGCCAAGAGATACAAATTTACAGCCCCTTTGCCATCACCATTCCCTCGTTCCTCTACCCTTCAATGGGGTGTATATTAAACCTACATAGGTAATGGCACATAAGTTTTAAGGTATACATTTTGTGTGAAAGTAACAAAGTTACGAAATCAATAAGGGAGTTATCTCTCAATGTGATTTGGCATTGGTTCAATACATACCAGGAGTAGATGATGGTAAATGCAGGAATTGAACAGAAAGTGGAAGGGTTCTTTAACGTGGGTTAAAATAGTACATAAATGAAATATCTACTACTGCTACCTTTAACCTCAAAGTACAGGATAGCCAGAGCAATGGAGGTCAAGGCAACTGCAACCACCCCCCCCCCCTCCTACCCTCCTTAGTTTCAAGACAGAACGGAAATGTTTCACAGCCCGGCCCCTACCAATGATTCTCCCATTGCAAACAGGAAAAAAGGGTCTATGTTAAAGGTATGCTGTATTGACCCCAAATATGCAAGATTTTCAAATATGGTTAAGTGTATATGGTCAAAATTTTTATACTCTTCATATTACCACCCTGAAGGTAATTTACCTCACTGGGACATTCAGCCATCTTCTTTGCTTATTTAGCATTATAGGAGAAGTTTAGAGGGTAATGCCTCCAGGAAAAGTGCAGTTTAAAATCATATTGCAAGTATAGCATTTAGTTAGGGGCCTATACATCTTTAACCTCTATACATTGAGAGTGAAGAGAAATATTTTGGGTTGGAGTAATACATAGGCAAAGGTATTAGTAAGTGTATAGGAATACCACCTTTGACATTAATTTATCAGCCAGGCATCAAAAAAGGAGGGCAGAGATATAACCTGTAGCCTATCAAAAGGAAGGGGATCAAAAAAAAAGGGGAAGGGTAGGGGAGAGGCAGAGGCAGAACATCCCCAGGTAAAGTTGGAAGCAACATCAGGACCACCAACAAGACTACCCTACGCTTCCAGATGGAAGCCAGCAGGTTTGTTTAGCATTCCAGCCCCCTCCGCAATGATTCACAAGGGACCAGTGCAAATAGGGTAAAATGGGGTCAATGCAACCTCTACACATTGACTTTCATCAGATCTAACAAAATGAGGCACTCCATGAGGCAGGGGTGTAGGAGGGGTCAGGATAGAGATGTTCTGAACAGAAAGGTGAAGTTTGGAATGGGGCTACAAATACAACATGAAATATGTACCCAGGACTACTACCTATTTTGAAAAGTCATTTGATTGTACAAGTCAGGCAGAGAAAATGGTAGGGTGTGGCAAACGCCTTAGCTTAGCCAGAGGGGTAGGTAAAGGCAGAATGTCCCTCTCCTCCCCTACCCAAAAAACAACAACGTGGAAATAAAATCAGGACCGCCAAGAAGTCATCCCTTAGCTTCCAGATGGAAGCACCCAATGATTCCCTGAATTGCAAATATGGATAAATGGGGTCAATGTTAACCTCTACACATCTATACAAGAAACTTGACATCTTCCAGACCAAATGTCTAAGGAGGATTTACAAGATCAGATGGCAACAGCACGTCTCGTATAAGACAGTTCTAGAGATGGCAGGGGCAGAGAAGATCAGCGAGGAGGTGAGGAGGTGAGGAGACGGAGATGGAAATGGATCGGCCATGTGCTGAGGAAAGACAAAAACGATGACTGTGCTGTGACCCTCGGATGGACACCTGAAGGAAGAAGGAAAAGAGGCCGCCCGAAAACCACGTGGCGACGAATGGTGGAGATAGAGCGGAACTGCGCAGGCTGGAACACATGGAACTCAGTACGCCACGCAGCTGCAAACCGAACCCAGTGGAAGAATGATGCCCGGGAATTGTGTGCCTTCTGACACAGAGAGATTTAAGGTTAAGGTAAGGCAATAAAAATAGATATTCAAATAATCAAACATAACCAACTAATCAATCAAGTAAACAATCAATCCATACTGTAAAATAAAAGCAAGACTTTGTCAAAGTCAATGTACAGTAAAGGCTGTTAAATGAACTACAGTATTAATTAGATGAGCATGATTTATATTGCACTGTTTTACACAGCTTTAATTTCTATTGATTCTTAGATGATCAAAAAGCAGAAGGATTACCTTCAAAAGTCCACAAAAGGACATGTTTTCCAGGCTGGAACTGTCATTGGTCGCTGCCTAGAAGAAATTTCATTTTGTAGATTTGAATAAAGTATAACGAAAGAGTATTTTAAATAAAGGGCAACACTAAATATAAGTGTATTATATGAAATAGATTTGTGGTTTCAAACAAGTGTACTTAAACCAGCAGTCAGCCAACTTTTGACTGGTGAGCCAGCAAGAAATTCAGGCACTCAGCCATGAACATACTGATCACCAGCCAATCCCATGCTACCCCCCTCCCCCACACACACCTCCAAAGAAAGACAAAGTCTTAACTCTTCAGAGAAAGGGCTTATCAGAGCATCTCTTTTATGTGTTGTAAAAAGAGCTAGTGTACATGTGCCACCCTATCCATAAATGTCTGTTACTTACCTAACAAGACTTACAAACAAATTTGTCCGAAACAACAGAATGGAAAACAAGTGCAACAAAAACTTACGAGAACTACAGAGTTATCTTCTGACATCACTGTCTATAGGTTCTTCCTCATTCTCTGGCTGCTAAAGAGAAACAAATACACCTCAATTGATTTGAATATAAATGACATTCAATGCACTTTAAAGAATTCATTGTAGAAGAGATATGAAGGGAAGGGGGGGGGGGGGTTCAGGTACACAACGGTACTTTGGTAACTTCTCTAGAGTTACTGTAGAAAATTACCAGACAGAACATAACATAAAGAAATCATAACAACTAAATACTACTCCAATGTTGCTTTTTAACTTGAGAAGTTTGCACTTACTTGTGCACCATTACTTTGTGCAAAAATTAGGCATAACATACATCAATTATGTGTTTCACTAGTATGTGTTCTTCTGGTACAGTTCAATTTGCAAAGACTGTGAAATAATAAATGTTGTTAAACTGATTGATTCTGAGAGGTTCAGATTATTGTCTAGCTTGGCTTCAGCAATATCTCTTGTAGAGTTGGCATGTTGAATGTTGGAACTTGGAATACAGCTAGCACATCTTTAAGCTATGTTAACTCTGACAAAATGCTTTTTACTAAGTTTAACTGGGAAAGATACAAAATTTAACAATGTACTGTACCTATTTCGTCATCTATCCAACAAGATGTCAATGAAGTGTGATCTGTTTTCTATTTGCAGTAGTTAATAGCTGCCTGCAAATGGCTAGTTTTTCTTAATCTTGGACATACTTACAGGTCTGAAATACAAAATAGGTGAAAGGGAGAAAAAACAAAAAAAATGTAGCTTCAAATACATCTAAGATGGATGGACACAACTCTTCTAAGACTAAAGTAACTGTATAGGCCTAGGATGTTACTCTATGAGTATTATACATAGATGTGACTGAGTTCAAAGAAACCTTTCTCTAATCTGCACTATTTGAATAATTGTGTCTGGCCTTAAATGAGTAAAAAATTCTAGACTAGTCAAGCATAGCAGGCTTGTGGGCTTTATCTCCAAAAGGTAGGTTGAAGCGTGAGCATACTCATTATGTTCCCTGTTGATTGAATATACGATCTTATAAATATATGGACTAAAATAAAGTCAATCCACTTCCATGATTCATTAAGATTTTGATTAAACAATTACCCAGCCTAAGCCCAAATTAATTGACAGCCAAACCTTCCAATATTTCCCTATCAAAGCATTGTTCAATTGAAATTACACAATTCACATTGCACTAACAAATCAAAAACCAATTGCATTTCATCAGAAAAATATGATGATTGAGAACTCATTGGGTCCTTTATTCAAAGAAAATGGCCCAATACTACTACAGTAGCATGGACACTTCGAAGTTCGGACACCTAAGCCTTGAAACACCCCAAAACTATGACTTCCTTTTATTGGCAAATATGTAAGGACTTGCTTTCACACAGGTCATTTTGGAGAGAAAATAACTGTAGCTTCGTAGTTTTTCGTAAAATTGGCTCTTGCTGTAGGTAATCATGGTGAAATCGTGTATTTCTTAGGGGTTTCCGAACTTTGCAGTGTTCTGAACTTCGCGATACTGACTTAGTAGTTAGTACTTTCTTGTTCAAATTGTTGAGTGGTAATGACAGTGGTGACAGCTGCTTTGATTTTAGCCAGCATGATATATGTGATACTTACTTTCTTACTAGTGAGTTATGCATTGAATAAGTTGAATTTGCGATTGATTAGCCTACAGGACTACCAGGACTACCAGTACTGTAGTACGTAGTACTAGGTACTTAGAGCATATCACTATCACTCAGTATCACCATTGCAATACATTACACGTAAGTTGCAGGACTTAGTAACTACTGTAGTATAGTAAAGGCTTCATGATTGACGCACCCTCGTAATTGACGCACCTCCAAATATTACTAGCAACGATACAGCAGGCCACCTAAACTTTTTGCAGTCTAGCAGAATTACATATTTCATGAGCTTGAATCCATTTCAGCTATTAGCTGACCAAATTGTGGTTTTTCTTAAGCTTTTAACACCCTCCCCCCCAGTTTTGCACATTTCTTGGTCATTTGGAAATCTTACACCCTAAAAATAACCAACATTTCCTCAATATGATACCACTAATCTCTGGGACCTGACCTGTCTGAGCTTAGAGGCTCAGAACATAGCAAACTGCATCCAAAGTTAATGGATGTATACTAAGGCCTACACTACAGTAAGCTTATCGACGAATGTTTCAATTTAGGGGTATGAAAGAACTTGACACGGCAGGCATTTTGAGGTCAAATTCTGCTCAATTGTACGGTGCATAAGTACAGGACCCTAAATATTTATAGATAATTACATTTCTGAGGAACTACACATATGAAAAACACATGCAGTTGAGTGATTTGGATTATTCATTGATAGACATCGTTGATCAAATCCTTAAGTGGGTCAAGTATGAGCCCACCATGATACTAATAGTAGTAACACGTAAATTTAGGCTACCATTCTTTAGAACAGCAATTAGGAAGCCCCAAAGCCGCCTACACATGACCTTCAAATATAAACAAGTACCCTAATGAATGAGATAGGTACTTGCTCGGCTCGGCACACTCGATACCTCCTGCATTAGTACCTAGCTTAGGCTGGCCTAAGGTATGCCGTACCACCGGCTAATATGCACACTTTCCATCCAATAATAATGTTGTTAGTGGCGACAAGTTTCACATGAAGAAGTATATGGGATATTTAGGTAATGCTTAAGCCTTGGTTACAAGTGAGCACCTTATCGGTAGTCTTTCACCGATAAAATTACAGCTAAAAAGAGATACTTACGTTGTTGGTTGGTGTGCAGGATGTGTATAACAGTCGTAGCCTACTTCGCGTACATACGAACAGTGTATACCTATATGCGCTGTGTGTAAATAGTTGATGGCGCCATATCGTTACAAGTCTCGTACTGCGAGGGTCTAAAATTGCCATTTTTCGTTATTTTACAACCAGAATATACCAATAATGTGTCTTTAATACAAATTCTGGATGTCGCTGATATATATATCCTCGTTTTCCCGTATAATTGCGCGGAAAGTTGGGGTTAACATATATCCTGCCTACACCGTATGCGAAAATAACGTTATATACACTGTTGAGTGAGGCTCAGATTTGCACTGAAAATGCTCTTAATAGCAAGAACATACAAACAATTCTAAGTTAATTTCTGATAAATACCATCATGTTGGCTACATTCGAAGTGAAATTTGTTAACAACGCCCGATATTTGAATTGGTAATATCTCGGACTTATGTTTACCAAGAAGTTGGTAAACATATGCCCAAGGTACACATTTACGCCCCAGCTACCATGCACGAATGTAAACATAGACCCGCATTCATAACTATATATATATATATATATATATATATATATATAAGGCAAAATATGTCACCAAAAACAGAACTAGTATTGTTCGATACAGGTGACAAACGCCTACAGTGGAATTACGATCTACCTTACCGGTTTCGAACCTCTGGACATACAATCAGCGTCCATAACCTAGTGGTTAGGGTGTCCGCGTACAGAGCGGGAGGCCCGTGGTTCGAATCCCGGTGGAGGCTGAAAGTTTTTTCACTGTTCTTGATTTTCCAACTCATTACGATTTTCATTTATATATATATATATATATATATATATATATATATATATATACACAGAGCGGGAGGCCCGGGTTCGAATCCCGGTGGACGCTCCAAGTTTTTTCACTGTTCTTGATTTTCCAACTCATTACGATAGATAGATAGATAGATAGATAGATAGATAGATAGATAGATAGATAGATAGATAGATAGATAGATAGATAGATAGATAGATAGATAGATAGATAGATAGATAGATAGATAGATAGATAGATAGATAGATAGATAGATAGATAGATAGATAGATAGATAGATAGATAGATAGATAGATAGATAGATAGATAGATAGACGGATAGACGGACGGACGGACGGACGGACGGACGGACGGACGGACGGACGGACGGACGGACGGACGGACGGATGGACGGATGGACGGATGGACGGATGGACGGATGGACGGATGGATGGATGGATGGATGGATGGATGGATGGATGGATGGATGGATGGATGGATGGATGGATGGATGGATGGATGGATGGATGGATGGATGGATGGATGGATGGATGGATGGATGGATGGATGGATGGATGGATGGATGGATGGATGGATGGATGGATGGATGGATGGATGGATGGATGGATGGATGGATGGATGGATGGATGGATGGATGGATGGATAGAACTCGTCGGAAAAATCCCGAACAGTGAAAAAAACTTCCAGCCTCCACCGGGATTCCTTAAGTACCGTTGCAGGTTACACAAACCAAGAATAGAATACAAACTTCCCCGGAACATCCAGCGCTTTTACTTGTGTTAGCGACAAAGAAATAGAAAACAACTGAAAGCTGCCAAGCGTTACCTAAGTCGTGAACTTGAGTCAAGCAAAATCATACCAGGGCTGATGATATTACGTTCCACACGGGGGACGGCGTGCTTCTTGAGGCCTCTGAAACACAGATGGATCTTTCGCAATACAAAACTAACGTCGGTATATGTGGTAAGTGTATGGGTGCGGTTCTGGTATTCCTCAGCTTGCGGCCAATCCCTCATAATTGACTCGACCCTCATACTAGATTGTTTTGAACCATTTCATTCATTATCGGTTCTCACTCAATCTTTCGGAGTTTGTGCATGTTGAGACGACGTACATTTGAGCCCATTAGTGCCACCTAAAAGCATTACAATTATTAATTCATGATTACCAGCCGTCATTTCCAAACAAAAATTATTTGATTTGTTAGTACGAACTATTATTTAGCTGTAATGAAATACAATTAAAGTCGTTTTAATAAGTACAACACATGTAGAATTTTTAACATGCAATTATATACAAATTTTTATTTCATATGAATTGTAATTTCTTAAAATGATTATTGATTCGTTGATACAATTGATTTGTTTTTATGATATACTATTACATTTCTAATGAAACGTTACTTGGTAACACTGAATTTACTAAATCCTAATAAGGGATCATTAAGTGTTTACAATGTTTTGTAAATTTGTAACAGCTAGTGGAACTACTATTGTGTAATGCCTATAGTATTTCACAGTTACAATTGATCAATTCGTAAATTAATATTAAATGTTAACATTTGTAATACCAGGGTTAACAGTTATGATCATCTATGGTCATCATGATATACATCACATTTTTCCATTGCCAAGAATATGTTAATTTTGATGCTCAGTTACTGAAGGCATATATGTTCAGTCATCACTTTCTTTCATTTTGACAAATGCTGAGCACATGGAAGGTCAAATCTCGGTCAAATTGATTAGACCAATGAAAAAAGACTGGGCCTAGCGACGGATGTTACTACTTTCCAAATTAGTTATTCTTGTTTGTCTATGAGATGCCTGTTCCCTTTCCAAGTTGCGGGAAACTTCTTTGGCATTTTCGACCCCCAACGTGTGGATTATTTCTTCCATCTTGTTATGATTGTAGTGCACATCCCCGCTACAATATTGTGATTACTAGCCAGTTCCATCATTTACATGGCTGGCTGGTGAATGCCAGCTGAATATACACTCTTCATAGCAATCGCAAATTCACAGGATGGCTAAAAATGTCCGTCCTAGAGTTGCAAAGAATTGTGGCGGCGAACAGTTAATTCTGCACACGTAAAATAAATAGATCTCCCTGAATAGCATACTTCATCAAAACAATACGTAAAATTCTCTACTTTGGTTTGTTATTCTCGAATTGAACAAGACCGGTAACATTTGAACGCATTTGAGTTAACAACATCTTGCAAAAAAGTTGCAAGCAACAATTGTGAATCGTATTTATCCCCAACGACTCAGCGTTATCTTTACTAATTCAGCTTTTGCAACATAGGCCATTGTAACGTTATTATTGTACGTATATGGTTGGCCGTGTACGTGTATGGCATATAACGTGTTTTGGATGATGACCAACCAGGGCCAGGAAATCGACCAATCAGTGTTTAATAGGCCGGAGAGTTACATTTGTGCAATGATATAGACTTGACATGTACATTATTTTTTTAGATTAATAAGGCATTAGGCCTTCGGTGTAAACTTTCGTAAAATACGCCATCTACTCTCTTAAATTTGAAGACTGAAAAATTCAGTCTAAGGTTCGACTGAAATTTATTTCAGTCCATAAGACCGATTTCCAGACGCTAAGACTGGAATTGTTTCCGAACGAAATTCAGCCTAGTAGTAGTAGTAAGTTGAGTCTCGTCTATCCGACATGCTCAGTGATTAACCTCCGCCACGTATCACGATCTTGCGCAAGGTTTATTGCTTCTTCGATATTGTTAATATTAATGTCCTTGAATTGCGATTTTATTTTTCCAAGCAATGTAGTCACGGGTCTTCCAACTGGTTTAGCAGTATGTCTCAGTGCTTCTCTTAAAGCAACCTTTGCTGGAGCGTCCTCTTGGAGTCTTGCTACATGACCGAAAAATCTCAATCTTCTATGTGCGACTATCGATGACCAAGGTGTTTGGTTGGTTTCGTTGTAGAGCTCATCATTTGATAACCAATTATTATTGGTCCATCTAATGTTGAGAATATTTCGAAGTAGTCTCCTTTGAAAAGTGTCAATTTTGCGATCAAGATCCTTCGTTGTGCCCCACAGTTCGCAATTGTACAAAAAAATACTCTTTAGTAAAGTCTCAAAGATCCTAAGCTTAATTTTCCGGCTTATGTTTTTGCTTTTAAAAATGCTTGACAGTGTGTTGAAAGCACCGTTGGTTATACCAATTCTTCTGTTAATGTCTTCTTCGGTCCCCAGCAAGCTTCCAACATATTTACATTTCTTCCAACTGTCATTTCCTTTTCTTGTGATTGTAAATTTCTCAGTTTTTGTGCAATTGATTTTCAGATTTCTTACTGCCAGTTTGTCAGAGACTCGTTTTTCGATGTCTTGCAGTATATGCTGACCAGTTGATGCCCAAGAGATATCATCAGCGTATTGTTGGTCTACTGTGAAAAAAGAATTAGTGGTGGTAGTGCTGTAATCATGATCAACTAACTGCGATGGCAGGATAACTGCATCGATATCATTATCATCTGATTTCATAGAGTTGGCTAGATAAGTTATAAAAAATAGTGCACTTGCACTATCTCCTTGTGGTGAACCAATGTTAGTGTTAAAAGGAAGTCCTAGTTTGCCCTCAAATTCAGCCTACAATAGACTGAATGCAATACCCAATAAAATCATTGTATTTTGTCACGTGCTCATTTTAATTTCAGTCCATGCGAATACTGAACAGTTAAACCAATCCGGTCTGTCCAAATTAATGACGTATTCTAATCTACATATGCCCGGCCGCGTACGTAGGTACGTACGAACGTTGAATCGACTCGCCATCTTAGCTAAACTTACCTTGAATACCGAGAGAATTTACGCTTCGTTTAATGTGTAAAAACTAACCTTTTTAAGCTTTCCACGAGGGTATAAGAATGGCAGAAACATTGAGAACGTGTTTGGCAGGTAAAGGATATGCAGAAGAAGTAATATCATTGCTCGAAGGTAATATTAAAAAAGGCCGTTTTTAATCGATTCATACCCATACGCAGTCATAGCGTTAACATGAACAATGCTATGCCTAGTACAGTAGTAGTACAGTTGGCTATAGCCTAGTATAGTTATACTATGGCCCGGTATACACTGTACTGTCAGACTGTCGTACATGTACGTCTATTGTGTCACTGGTTACGAGTAATTTAGTGTTGGCCTAGGCCTAGTGATATTTTACTAATTATTACTAAATTAGGCAAGCCTATTCAGAGTGTGCCAACTGAAATTAATACGTACCGGTTAAAACGAAAAAAAAAGGCTTAGCCTAACGTTAGGCCCCTAACGTTAGACCTTAATAAATGATTTTTTTTTTTTTGAAGAAAATTTATTCCTACCCTGCAGGCTGCGCATACAAGTTTACTTAGCCTAAGTGAAAAGGCATTGGCTATTTACCCGGCCGTTAGGCACTGGTGCTATAGGGCTCAGTATGGTTTCTACTTGGTCACTTCGTGGGGTCACTTATCATTACAGTCAATGGAGAAATACTAGATTTTTCCCTTCTTTAATTGTAATTTAAAAGAAAAGTACTGAAAATGCTTTCTTTTTCTTTGAATATGTTTCAGATAAATGCCTAACACATCTATTAGTAGCAAACAAAAATAATAGCACATTTCCGTACCCATCTAAAATAGGAGTGTTGGACATTATTGGCTAATTCAAGCCAGTGGGGCGTGGGTAATCAAATCGTCCATGACAGGCCGCTGGCCCTTTTACGGGTTAGCTCAGTTGGTAGAGCACCAGACTGAGATGCTGAAGGTCGCAGGTTTGAATCCTGTGCCAGCGATTTTTCAGTAGCTTTATTGCAGGTAGATGTGCTTTGCAGCCAGTTAAGTATGTTATCTGTAGGCTAGCTCCGCATTTTTCCATTGTAAAGGGCATTGAGACCGGTTTACGTATAATGCGCTATATCAAGCATTTCTAATAATCATAACCTTCTTTTCAGTCAAAAGATAACTGAAGAAGCAAAATTCAGATTTGATGTAGTAAGTTTCATAATTGTGATACTAGAAAAATCTCCTAGCATTCTGATTTGCAGTAATAAAATGTTTACATTTCTTTCAGATAAATGAGGAGTTTCGATTAATGTTTGCCGAATCCAGGGATAACTTCATCACAAAGTGGGATGGATATAGAGAACGCATCATAGAAGTGAGAAAGAAAACCTCACCAGCTATCGCAAATATGAATTGATGCTTTTGAGGAAACTGATAGTAGTAAGTTAAATTAGTATAGCTATCATATTTCAAAGTTTTCTTTGTATGCCTTTTTCTAGCTAACCAATCAATAACGTTTTGGGCATTACTGTACCCCTTGGTAAGAGGCTGGAAAGTTCTAAATTTTATTCTTTTTCTCAATTTGGGCAAATTGTGGCCGCTTGATAGATAAAGGTTTAAAATTAAGACCGAAAACTTAATTGTTCTTATTTTTTCTTATTACCATATAGGCAATAATAAACATCATAGTTAAATTTTCCGTGAATATTCTTTGAAATCAAGCACTTAAAGTACTATAAATATTTTTTCCTGTTTACGATTAGAAATATGACACAATTTATTTTGAGCAGATTGTCATCCAAAATTCAATGAACCATAACTTTAAAAAATCAATATATCAATAACTTTATAGTTTGTGAAAATACAGAATTATTTATTTGGATGTATAACTTATCTGGATTATATTCAAAAAGGTTATTTATGGAATGTGCCATTTGTTCACATTTACTTGTTCTATGATTTATTGCATTTGATTAGCCACATACTATGCCTTGGAGGTTATGTTTAAAACTTCAAACTCAATTTTCTTTTCAGAGGATATGTGTGCTTTATATACATTAACAGTATATATATACTGCACAGGTCAGTGACTATGTTAAAGCAGAAGCAGCAGTCCACTAGCAGAGCAGGGGCACTGTTGTACTTCCTTCAGAACAAACCTGTGAGTATTTTATGACAATATACTGTTTATTCCCTTGCTCAATGCTATATAAACACCCCTGCGTTTAGTGGAAAAGTTTTGGTTTTACAAAATTTGCTTGGCTAAACAAAAATTGGCTTGTTATGTGGAAAAAAGTTTGTCTGGTGTATATTAAGGTTAGCATCATATCCACTGGGTCTTATGGCTCTTTTCCATTGGCGCTACTGGATGGTATAGGCACTGGCTCTATAATCATCATGGCTCAATGGAAGTGACTTGTATAGAGTAGGAAAAAACACTTATTATGGCAATGTAAAGCAAGAATAATTTATTCAGCACTGTCTGATTGGCAGCGATACTGACAAGAATGTGGAGCAAGGCGGAAAACCGGCAAGAAGGGAATTTAATAGGGGTGTTTGGGGGAGAATGCCCATTGTGGTCACAATTGTAGTAAAGTGACATAATATCTTTAAATGTATTGCCAACCAATATATATGCCATTTTTAGTAAGGAATAACAAAGACAGAGATGGAAAAACGGTTGACTTATGAACCCTTCAGGTGTCTGAGATGTACAATTATTGAAACTGAAGGTACACTCTGCCAGTCTGTCCAGGGTTTGTAATAACCAAATTTTGTAAAGTTGTCTGTCAAAGGTTTGTGAATTTTTAGTGACATTCTAGGGAGATCATGTAAGAAGTTTAGTTTATGTAAAATTTTATTCTCGTATGAGTAAACTGGAAGTCTCATGGAATATTTAGATTGGCAGTTTGCCTAATGTTTAGATGTTAATTTAATAGTATGGAGTAAAATATACATATTTTTTTGTCATTTATTTCTAGCTTGACACCAGCATTGATGCTACCGCTGCCGGAATAGATGGAAAGTATGTACAACTGTACATACTTTCACTCGGACCTGCCCAAAATCCGTCACAGTTCTTTATTTTTGGCGGATAGAATTCCAATTCCTGCAGGAACAAGTAACAAGTGGATAGATTATTTAAAGCACATTACACATTTAATGTGCATTATGCTTTGGCACTTCATCAATTCTGTGAATTCTTAGCTGCCTTTTTATATGGAGTGATTCCTGCTACGTCAGTAAAGGCACCATTGCGTAGCTTGGCATCTAACATTAAATTAATTTCTCCTAAGTAGCTTTTTAGAGTGGTGTTGCAAGTGTTTATTTGTATGCTGTATTTTCATTTTGATGTTTTGTCATGTAAACAATTGTTTTGTTTATTTAAACACCAGTACTATCGGTATTATAACTTAGTTTGGTACAATTCTGAATTGTAATCCATCCATTGTCGGGTCAGTCAGTTTCCAAAAATGGTTCAATTATGAGAAACGAGTGTCAGAATGGTGTGGGCTGGTACGAGATGGGGTTGGGAATAAGCAGCAGAAATGAAAACCCTGAAGGGTAGGTGGAGAGGTTGGGAGTATAAAAAATGTTGGGGTGACAAGAGGTTGGAGCTTGGAAGAAGGGCTTGGCCAAATGGCCTTTTCCAGTATTTGTCCATTGTCGGTCACTTTCCAAGTGGCCTTTGCCAGTATCCGTCCATTGTCGGTCACTTTCCAAGTCGCCTATGCCAGCATCCGTTCATTGTTGGTCACTTTCCAAGTGGCCTTTGCCATTATTTTTTCTTTAAGTACAATTTAGTTTAATATTTTAAATTTCGTTATACCAATATCTGTATAATAAAGAACGTGCCCTGTCATAATTGGTTCGGGTTATTATTATATTTGCTACAACTGCTGCACATGGGTTTCACTTAAAAGTATGAATTTAAATTAAAACATAACAATTAATGTTTCAAGCCTTAGATTTTTAGGACACTATATAAAAATATTCCAGATGTTAATATACATTATTTTTTATTTAGGAACTTGCCTTCTCTGTACATAAGTTGAGTGTAATCTGTTATCCGTCAATTGTAATCCGTTCATTGTCGGTCACTTTCCAAGTGGCCTTTTCCAGTATTCGTCCAGTGTCGGTCACTTTCCAAATGGCCTTTGCCAGTATCCGTCCATTGTCGGTCACTTTCCAAGTGGCCTATGCCAGCATCCGTTCATTGTTGGTCACTTTCCAAGTGGCCTTTGCCATTATTTTTTCTTGAAGTACAATTTTAGTTTTACATTTTAAAATTCTTTATATCGATATCTGTATGATAAACGAACTTGCCCTGTCATAATTGGTTCTGGTTATTATTATTATATTTGCAGCAACTGCTGCACATGGGTTTCACTTAAAGGTATGAATCTAAATAAAAACTAAATTAAAACTAAATAAAACTATAAAAATAAATGTTTCAATCCTTAAATTTTTAGGACACAAAATAAATTAGTTATGGTCAAATTAGAAATTTCTGGTAAACTTGACCACATTTATAGAGTTTGCATGTCAAATCGTCGGCACCGGAATTGCAACTTTAATTTTTGAAATATTTCATAACTAAAACTTTACATTTAATTTATTTTTGTAGTTTAGGTAAATAACCATTATTTAGACCTAAGATATCATAAATAAAACCCAAGCAAACAAATTTAGCTTTTGTACTATTTTTTGTTTATATTTCTTAAATGTATCCAAGAAAATAAATAAAGACAGTTTTAATACAGTTTTTAAACTTTTAACAGGTTTTTTGTTTTCTTATTTCCATAGTTAGTGGAATGTTCCCATGAATTATTCTTTTATTGTATATTGTAAAGCAAAATCTAAGTTAAAAATATGTAACTATCAACCTGCTTTTTTAACCATTTGTTTCTAAAATTATACTCCATTTAGGAATTTTTACAATTTTACGGGGAAATTTCCTTTAACCTGCCTGGAGGGCGACTGTAATCGTCCCAATTTAGTGCCTTTGGGCAGTTTTTTAACTGGCATATTGGACTATTAATCCCTGAATTAAAAGTATAAAATGACGATATTCTGTCTAGCCACTTTTTTTTTAAAGTCTAATTGAATAAAATAATTTAAACCTTATAGGCTGGATTCTAATCTAATTTGGCTTAATTTCAGTCTAAGAAAGGGTAAATCCCAGTCCTGTTACACTGAAATCATTAAGTCTAGCTAGACTAAAAATCAGTCGTTTTACCGACTGAAAATTTTCAGTCCTTCCTTAGACTGAATTTCAGTCTGAAGGAACTGGTCCCTCAGTTCGTCCGCTCTTAGACTGAAATTTCAGTCTATTAGACTGAAATTTCAGTCTATAAATTTAAGAGAGTAGTAGCGAGGTTACACTAACGTTAACATTTTGTTCAATTCGACCAATCAGTGTCCAGGACTGTCCAAAACAGGCGTGATTCGTAGTTGACAGCTTGGTTGTACGGTTAATCTGTGATGGTTTCAGTCATCATTTCTTCGTTTATATTGCAGGTGCATGCTATCTTGAGTACTGTTTATAAGCATTACACAATATAGCCTAGCTTTGGTCTACTTTAAGGGACCAATCGCCGTACTGGCTTCTTTGTGACCGAAATAACTTCAAAGACCCCTCCATTTAATATCGACAACTAACTAACTTTCACCTTCAGCGCACTACCGTGACATGTATTTGTATACAAGTTCTAGTTTCTTTTGTTTCATTGCATATGGTCTTCGGTGTACCGAGACGCAATTACTCTCCTGAAAAAGGGAGGGGAGCCGCAGGGATGAGTTGGATGAGGCAGTAACAACAGCGTTCTACTATAACAGCGCGGTATACGTCACTGGGCGGCAGCATACATTAATAGCCATTGTAAAGGGAGGACGAATTCTAAGTAGGAGCCGTTCAGCATTGTAAACATTGCGAACACTTAATGATCCCTTATTATGAATTAGTCAATTCAGTGTAACCAAGTAGCATTTCATTATAAATGTAATAATATATCATTAAAACAAATAATACGTTCTAACAAATCAATAATCATTTTAAGAAATTACAATTTGTTATGATGAAATAAAAATGTGTATATAGTTGCATGTTAAAATTCTTCATGTATGGTAGTTATTAATACGACATTAATTGTAATAATGCATAATTCATCATTATCAAGTAATAACTCATTTTTACCCAGTAATATTTAATTATAACATACAAGCATTTCATTACAGTAAAATAATAATTCGTACTAACAAATTAATATTTTTTGTGGGAATATTACAACTGGTAATCACGAATTATAATTAAAAAATACTAATGGGTTTAATTGTAAGTCGGATCAACATGCAAACACTCCCAAAGATTGAGTGAAAACCCATACTGAATGAAATGGGTCTAAACAACCTAGCATGAGGGTCAAGTCAAGGATGAGAGATTGGCCGCAGGCTGAGGACTACCAGCACCTTACTCATACAATCATCATAATAACGTTAGTTATACTTTACTCAACTCTTTAAGCCACACAAACACTCCTGTAACTTTAGGCAATATCCTACTTATACTACAATTACTTGTCGTGTTTTGCAAAAGATCCATCTTTTTTCCAGAGGCGTAAAGAAGCCCGCCTCCTTTTAACAGTTGATTCACTGCAATCGAGCAAATCTGACGTCTCTGTGATTGAAAAGTTCACCCCGGCCCACGATATAAATATAAATTGACCCTTTCCGCGTTCCATAGTCTACGGCTGTCCATTTGAATGCGATATGACTGTAGCCTTATGACAAAAAGTATCACCACCTCATTTCACTTAAAACTGTATCCCTAACGATAGACCCACATGCCAGAATAACAGGGATGACGGTTATGATGTCCTGGACTTATCTCTAACAATTCAATACTAGGAAAATCGGCACCGACCCACTTTGCAACATTAACATTAAACTGATAACGGCATGCACATTCTAATATGGAAGTATTATACAAAAGTAGGTGTGTGCGGGGAGGAGGTTGGGAGGGTTGCTTTTTTACGGCATTTTCCAGGGACAACTATGACATATCTGAGTGGAGCACTAGAATAATACGAGCAAGAAAAGTGTTTGCCATGTGCCTCTCAGATACCGGAAATGACACTTTCCAGACATTAAAAGTTGCACAAAACACTGCAGTTACTCGAGTCATAAGAGGCGGGAAAAAAGGTTTCTAAGTTGGTTCTGAAGTTAGGAGTATAGTACTTACCACTTTGGTCGCCATAATATGTCTCGGTTGTGCAAAGTTCAATTACTCTGTCGAAAAAGCGGGTAAAATTCAGTTTCAAAGTTGAGTGCACAATGTATGAAGACGTACAAATGATCCGGCGTTTTGCCGCACAACGCAAAGATACCTCAATATGTTCAAGGCTGCACTGCTTAAACACACGGCGATACACTTCGTCAACATTGTTCCTATATAGTTCAATTTCTATGATCTACCCTCGTCTAAATGGGAACCTTAAGTCAACAGTCGATTTTTTGGAGATATTTATCTCTGATAAGATTTTACACTGTACAAATATTAGGGTGCAAATTTTGGGTGAAGATTTGTAGTATGTTTTGTACATGCGCAGTTTGGCAATACCAAACTTTACGACGTTCGTACGTACGTGCGCTTGTAATTGTGTAGTTAGAAGCAAGGTATTTAATATACACGTATACGTTAGCATTTGGCCCGTCAAGTATACTCAAAATTAAATGCCTGTTATCATGGTGAGTAATTAAATTGATCAGTAATAAATAATTATAAGGTAGGCCTAATATTATGACTGGATGTGGATCTGACCAGCTGTATGCATTGGCTATGGCTAACCTTACTGCTTTGTGTAACGTAATAGCTGGTCTGTAAGTGTAACCTACTGTTATATGTTGTGGTAGCCAGCTGTAGGCCCCTAGGCTATTGCTAGCTATAGTTAAGACCTATCCCAGAATACATTAATTAATCAGCGCAGGCCTAGATACATCAGTGAATAGGCCTAGCATTCCCTGGGCTCATATTTCTAGGATCATGTATGGAATTCAGGGACACATTGACCATGACAACAGAGGCTCCATAATTTTCGTTGCAGGTGTTGTTGACCATGAACAAAGCTAGCTAGCCCACACTAGTGTTTGACCGATAACCAGTGAGATGATTATCAGGCAATTTGTAAATATGGGGCCTTGACTAGGCCCTGAGTGTAACTATTGGCTCATTGGCACAATTTTGTTGCTGTCAATAATAAAGGAAACCGATTATAGCCGACCTTTTACAAACTTAGTTATTTCTAATAGTTCCAAATTCTTCATAAAAACTGAATTCAAAACTAAATACAAGCATAGGCCTAAGATTTGTTTATTCCCAAATACAGCTAGGGCTAGGCATAGTTCTAAAAAATAGAGAACCAGCCCTTCTTTGTCATTTATTTACAGAACTAAACAAGTTTTGTTTTGTGGAGTACATATGTGCACACTTCCCTAGTACCTCAATTGTACACATTGCAAACTTTGTATGTCAGGATTCGTCTCAAGCGCAACTATTTAGTTACACATTGACCTACACTTTTTTTTATTGAGAGCCTGTTAATACATCAATGTGGAGTCTCCAATTGTGATATTAATGCATGCAAAGAATGCCCATGTAGACCAGACTTGCCAACTTTCACTGTTTCACACTTTCACATATCGTCTGCGGGTGAAATTGTAAAAGCTTACAGTAAAATGCCATTTACACTTGTTCTCATCTAAATTTGTTTAAACTATTTTCATTTGGAATGCACATTTAACATAGTTCATTGTAATTTTGAGTTTTGAGATCTGCTTATATATGTACACATGAAACAGTTGACTTTCAAATCTCCAGGTTTGAGGTACCAATCTCTTGAATGCTAACCTTGATACATCATGCCTGTTATTTTAATCTTCTTAGTGACCTAGAAAACTCTGAGCTGGCTTATTTGTGACTGCTACATACATTAACCACTTGTAGTAATAACGCATGAGCCTTCACGTGTGGAAATTTCAGACTGATATCACATGTTTGCTTATTGAAAATATAGTAAATATTCTTTGTTTTCCCTGTTCAGATGAGAAATAGAAGTAAACAGTATCAACTTAACTCAGTGCATGATGCTAAAAATCACTGCTGTAAACGCCAAGATAAGGTTGGATTTGAAGGCAAATTTATAAACTATTACATTGTTATGTGGGCAATTCTTACGTCACAGCCCTATTACGTATATATCTTGCAGCTAGTTTAGATTAATTCATGACTCTAGACTTAGTTGCGGTATAAAGATTACTGTAAGCAGAGCTATATAATACCAATGTCATCAAACTTTCAGTTTTGTGTCAGTTAATTACATTATTGTTATGCAACTTTATTGTTATAATTGTATTCATTCATATTTTTATCTAATTTTTTCAATAATAAACAAGAAACACTATGGCTGAAATTATTTTACTTAAACTCTGTTTTTCTGCTTAAAATGTAATTAAGGTTTTATTTACTATTGATTTCACTCTTTTTACTCATTAACATTACGTTTGTTACAGACCATGGAGTGCTCACAACCACAGGTTTAACAAGGGAGACTTCCTACTAGAGTATGCAGGGTATCTTATCACAGCAGAGGAAGGAAGTAAAAGGGAGGAAGAGTACCCCCAACCACTGCGAGTTTTTATTCTTTTTAGAAAAGATATTTGGTAGGTACACAATACAAAGAAATATCGATACTCAAATTAGCCAATTTAAGCCATTGTTTTCCAATGTCATTTTGTTAATAAGCATGGATTTTGCAATGAGTGAGCTATTAGAACACTTCTCAAACAAACCAATGCTATAAAAACTGTCACCGTGTCGGTAACCACTTGGCACAATATGTTTAAAGAATATTAATTCATATGTTGATTCACATTCTTCAGCTATTACACTTCAGGCCAGTGTTCAGGGTGTTAGTTATTTCACTAAAATGTGAGACAAAAAAGGAAAGAACAGGGTGGTTAGATTGTATACTATTACATATCTTTTGATAATCTAAGTTTCAATGAACCTGTTCAACAGTACTGCTTGTCTTGTGCAAATACTCATTGTAGAACTTTTCTAACAGCATGCAACATGGAAGGGTGTACACATACATTTAAAGGGAGGCATGCTAATTTAGGAAATTGTATTCACTTGAAATGATGTAGGCTATTCGTCTTCAAAGTCTGGTCCAGTTTCATAAATATACTATAGTAATCTGTTAGGTTTGATGAATTAACTGTCCAATACTGCTGGCATGTATTTGTGGGGGGGGGGGGGGGGCGGGGGTGGGAGTGGAGAATGTTGTTGTGTGTACATGTTTCTGTATATGCCTTTCAGATTTGGGATAATCATTTATTGTGATCACTCTTTTGACTCCTTACTGAAGATAAATGTATCTGTATGCAATGGTGATGGTGTATACATACATATATGCATCAATGTTCGTCCATGACACGTAACTTGCTAATGCAGTATCTTCAGAAGGGAAGCATGGACTTCAATGTGTAACTGTACCACATTGAGTAAAAGCAGCCTGGTGATTTTGGTAGGGATCGATGGTCAATTAAGATGACCAGATATCAAAATGTTAACATCTAGTATCAGTAAAACAATCTCAGGAAATTTTCATTTAATTGATATGTAACCTTTGGATGCTCCATATATAAAGAAAGAAAGAAGCATAGGTCATTTGGGATTACCAGAATTCTGTTTAGAAAAGTGCAAAACTTTGTAATTGTGATATCTCAAGAAGGCTAATTTTGACTGACTTCATACCTGGCATATGACTAGGTCATGTAGAAAGGTGCAACACGTTTGTTTGTAGGTATTGTTAAGTGGCCGTTCTCATACTCAATGTGGAGAACAGATCACGTGACATAAAAAGGAGAACACAAGGATGAAAGTAAGTTTAGAGCATTTAATAAGCTATTTACATGACAGAACAAAGAATAAATAGGAACATAATACATAATTACAGTTTCTTTATTCACTTAACGTCTTTCTGGACCTAGGAGAGCCGAGGGGCGAGTTTCTGGAGTTACATAAGTGCTAGGCGGATAGTGTCCAGGTTTGCTTTAGAATTGTTGAAGTAGTTCGGCTGGTTGTAGAGAAAGTTCAGGTAGAGCGACGAGAATCCATTAGAGAGTAGTAGGTCGGAGTTCCGACAAAAGTATAGAGTTAAATATATACTGTGTTTAATATGGGCACAGTAATCAAAGCCAAGGAACCATCAGAGGTGTGGCGACAACCTCTTAACGGAACGAACGGAGAAAATGGAGAGGGCGCACAATCGGGCGTCTGCGGCTTTTATACCCGGAGTGTAAAGGAATGTTCCAGTAAGCTATGAATATTCATGAAGTATGCAGAAACACTTTGTTGGCGAGTTCCAGTTATGTAGAATGCGTGAGCGCATCTGGGATCGTAACAATTGGATGACTCGGAGAAATAATAACATGTGTTACGTAATCGGGCAGATGAATAAGTGGGTTACATAACACTCTCCCTCCTGAGGAAAAGGTTTGGTCCATAGAACAAAGCTTTAATACAAATGAAGATCCTTTCATAAGGAATTACACATTGAAGAAGATAAATATTCGAATACATTTTATGCTCTCGATAATACATCTGAAATGACATTTTCTTTTCCTTTAATATGCCTAATACATAAATTATACTGTTGCAAAAATAAGCTGCATCGAATCAATCTTTGATTCTTGTTTCTCATCTTTTGCAAAAACGTTAAAGGATTATGATCTGTTAGCACAATACTTGGGAATAAAGTAGTGCCTAAGTATACATCAAAATGTTGAAGTCCTAATAATAAAGATAACGTTCCCTTCTCAATAGTGGAATAATTCTTTTGATGTAAATTGAACTTTTTTGAAAAAATAACACACCAGGTGATCGACACCGTGATCATCAACTTGTAAGAGAACAGCGCCTACACCATAATCACTCTCGTCTGTTGCTAACGTAAACTGCTTGGAAAACATTGAAGCTATTAAAACAGGGGAACTCATTAAGATTGCCTTGATTTTATCAAAAGCATTCTGACACCTTTCTCTCCAAACAAATTTTGTGCTCTTACTTAATAAATTTGTGAGCGGAGCAGCTACATCGGAAAAGTTCCGACAAAATCTCCTATAGTACCCAGCCATACCATAACAATCGCATTGCTTTTTCGTAGCTGGGACTGGATATTTGTCAATAGCCTCAATTTTGGCCTTGACGGGTTTTACTTCCCCTTGACCAACCACGTGACCTAGAAAAATCACATTGGCATGTGCAATCTCACTTTTGACAAGATTTACAGTAAGATTTGCGTCAGTTAGCTTCTCAAACAGTGATCTGATACGAGTTACATGCTCATACCATGAGTTGCTATACACAATAATGTCATCAATATAAACTTCACAATTTTCTAAACTGGCAGTTATATTGTTTAACAAACGTTGGAATGTCGCTGGAGCGTTCTTCATTCCGAACGGCATTACTTTATATTGAAATAACCCATCGGGTGTAACGAATGCAGACACTCTCATAGCTCGATCAGTGAGTGGTTTTTCGCAGTATCCTTTTAGCAAGTCAAACTTCGTTACTAACCTTGCATTACCAATTCTATCAATACAATCATCCACCATAGGGATGGGGTATGAATCGGTCCGTGTAACGGTGTTTACTTTCCGATAATCGGTACAAAATCTAAAACTTCCGTCTGGTTTGGAAACCAAAATACATGGGGAAGACCACTCACTGTCGTTAGGTTTAATAATATCATGATTCAACATATACTGAATTTCATCACGGAGATGCTTAGATTTTACAGGATTCATTCTATATGGGTGTTGCTTAATCGACTTCGAATCACCCACATCAACATCGTGATACACCAGATTAGTCCTGGTCGGACTATATGAAAATAGATGTGAAAAATCTTGCAATAATGAACCGATTTGCTCACTTTGAACAATTGACAAATGACTTAACTTCTCATCAAGGTTTGACATTACATCAGAATTTTGCAATTTAATACACATTTCTGGAACATTTTGACCTTCGACCTCATCTTCACATATTACATCAGAAGTAATAATTGATGACGTAATGTTGAAACTATTTTCCTCGAGTTTCTCTCGTGATACTCCTTAAGCATATTAATATGACACAGTCTCTTGGATTTACGTCTGTCCGGAGTCAAAACAGTGTAATCAGTGTCACTCATTTTTTTGTGTATAACATAAGGGCCAAAATACACGGGAAAAAAACACGCGTTTAAATCGCCGTTTTCGGTCTGTAATTGCGACGTAAATTCCGAGTTCCAGCCTGTTTCCGTTACGTTTCCACTCCTGAAACTAGTGATTAAGGTAAGCTTACGACCCAACTTAAACGCGTGAGTTTTCCGCGTTCGCGATGACTTATTTACCGAGTACGCGGTGACCGTAAACGCCAAGTGTCATCCAAATACGGTGAAGCTCACTTAATCGTGCGGTTTCAGGGAAGGGTAATCTTTACGTTTCCGGTCACAATTACAACAGATTCGCTACCTTAAACATGACCGTTAATCTGGAGTTTACGTTTGAATCCAGCAGTAAACTTCTCGCATTGATCATCGTAAACGCCATGATTACACCAATATATACGGAGAAACGTGGTCATCGTAAACACATTACTTACGACCAATACAGGGGCTGGGCTTATTCGCCACGTTTAGGGAGTCTTAATCGGGTTGATTAGGCTGAGAAATACACGGACCACCTCTATCAAATATTACATTTGATTTAAAGAAAATTAAAAATAATAAACATAAAATCACACTCGTTTGATTTTCCACTTTTTTATTTATATATTTGCACCTCATATCGCATCGTAAACGTTTATTTGTTATTTTTACACTTATACAAAAATTATGTAAATGAACGAAATACCACTTCTAATGTGTAAATACATCTAAATGCAACTCAATATTGCTTTACATCATAGTGTTGAATATTCAGCTTTTTGAATACAAAGTTTAAACCTCGAGAAGCCATTTTCCTTTTCAAATTTCAAAACATGCATTATTGTCCGGAGAATGTTTTTTGATGCCCAAATATTACTCTACTTACATTGTGGCAATTACATACACATGCAACGATTTTAATGCCAGGTGAAAGAAGGAAAAAACAAGTAAATATGGAATGTTTCTATTTTTAGTTACTAGTTTGCAAATCAAAACCTCTGAAAACCAGCTACCCACTTGAAGTAACTTAACATATATCAGCAGTTAAATTGAACCAAACAAATTTATGTTTAAAATTCGGTGTGTTTATCCTCAGATGATAAAAACGCCTAGGCACTTCTTCCATGATGGTTATCGGCCCCTCGACCCCCCCCCCCCCCCACCCAAGCCCCGAAACGGTACCAGCCTCTTTTATGTGGAACGAACTTGACACAGAACACCACTTCCTGCCTCATTTCGTAGCACGCTTAATATTTTGTTGCTGCTTTAAATTTTATTTTAATTAACATATATTTTGATATAAAATGCAATGATAGCCCAAACAAGATCTTTAAATTTTGTACCCTGAAAGTCTGGAATTAACCATGCATGAATAATGAAAGACAAACGTACAAGTACAACAACATTTCGACGACAAGTTATTAGACCTATGCTCTATAGCTATGTCTTATTTTAAAATATGATTTACTAAATGATTCTTTAAAAATTAATAGAATCATGCTTTTTTCTTGGCTTTTGTTTCCTGAAAATATTTTAAGGATAACTTAATCCTTAACATTTAATCCCTTGATGGAATATATTAGCTGTGAAGGGACATTAAAAAAAAAAGGCTTCCATTAAAGCAAAAGACTAACAAGGAAATAATAATTAATCTGACATCTATTATTATGGGCATATTCTTTCTTCCTTGTTGCATTTATCTCAGGCAGGATTTCGTTTTAAAGGTATCATGTAATTACACCAAATGTTAAATTAGAGAAAACTCTTCTTTATTATACAAAATCGTCCACTGCAACTTGTTTGTATCCGAAACAACGGCGTTTGCTGTTTGTTCCTGGTGCCTCATTAATCAACAAATGCTCAGGACAGGATTATCCGCGTGCAACAGGGGCACGAGTTTAAACGTTGGGTAAAAAATTCAAAGAAATATTGTTACAACGTTACATTATTCTACGTTGTATATGGTACAAAAAGTTCAAAGAAGTCAAACGAAATGGACTTCGATATGCAGTCTTTACGCTGTTGATCAATGACTGTTTTTATGTGATGTTTTAATGTACGTATCATAACCACCGTGGGCTAATTGATGTCTATTGTGAGCTATACATCCGGCGTTATCCGGTACCAATGTATCTCTATGGGAGCTCCAATAAACTGTTTGCCACGGGCCTCCCACAAGCTTAATCCGGCACATCAAACAATGACCATTTTCACCATTTGGAGGGGGGTCATACCTTCATTGTTATTGTTCAGCCTAATTAACAGCCCAAGTTGGGGCGTCAGTCGGTACGCATGTTAAAGATACGTATCCTTTCCTAACGGTGGGTATCCTTTTTTTCTGGACTTTTCGCTAAGGAGAACGTCCTTATAAGAATGAGTCCAGCCTCATTTTGTTCAGTCTTTCCGACTCCCAAGTGAACTCCTGCACTACGGTACCCTAGCTCGTTCGCTCTCCATGTCAGATTCCTCGGATGACATATACTCAGTTGACATCACTGTACAGTCTGTCTTTTCTCTCCTCTGACCAGTCTATGTTCTTCATTGCGCTCAATCTACACTGAAGTTTCTGTAAACAAAGACACAAGAATAAGTATGAATTAGACATATATAAAGATCAGTTGGCATATAGTTTACTTTGTCGAAAAATATACTAGCTCCAACTGTCAATATCTCCAGCCCCCCCCCAGTGAAAAATGTGGAGGCGCGGAAGTATCATTCCGCCCCCCCCCCCCCGCTTCGCAAGTCAGAAAAACCCCTTTTTCATTTCCAAATGAGAAAAAAAATCTCATTTGGAGCACCAAATTGCATCTAAGGCCAGGTGAAAATACAAAATTAAGTTTACAAAATGGGGTGGGTGTTGAAGTGTGCTTTATTGCACCAAATTGCATCTGAGGCCACCTGGAAATGCAAAAACTCCCCTTAGACCCCTCCCCCGGGCCGGCCATCAGTCTTCAACCCCCTACTCAAATGTACCTTCTACGCCACTGTATGTTTCAACGGTTTACAAAGCAGATTTGTTTATGGGTTGGGGGAGGTAGGGGGTACGTGGTCGGGTGACGTTCACCATCACAAGGTTAGAACGTGAATGTATCAATAACAGTATACCCTGGCAAATGTGCATGAAACATTTTACAGATATCTAAAAGGAGATTATTATATTATTTCTCTCACTGTCATATTTTAACTCTTTTAATTTATCGTTTTTAAAGGAGCGAATGCCTGTACAGGTCTAGGGTTTATATAACTGTGACTTTTAGTGATTGAAAAATTACATTAATAAGTCTTGGCCTAGTGTTACGTACCGAACAATCCAGTAGCAGAGAGAACTTCGTTTTCGTTTTTTTTTTTCTCGAAAGAAGTTGTTCCTTCTCAGCCAGTAGTGCTCGGAGTGCCTTTAATTCTTCCTTCAAATGTTTGCACCAAGCTTTCTGTCACAACATGTGCACACTGCCGCGGTAGTTCCAACTGTCGCTGCTTCTAAATGTTTTTTCTTTTTCCAACACACGTATGACATTTTCCTGCGGAACATCATTAAAAACCAGCGACGGATCGAATTGAAAGTGTACTTTTATAAACTGGCAACCTTGCTTCCACGGAGCTTTCTGTTACTTCTGCAATAAACCACGAAAGCCGGAATCGTCCATTTTGAATGATCTTTGCAATGTAGAACTCGATTGAGGATCAAGTGCGGTGTGAATCAAACCAACGTGTTGCTACTTGTGATACCGCCTTTTACTGATTTCAAATTGCCCGCTTTCTAGTAAGCCCAGGCTGTGACGTAATTAACTATACTGACTACGTTATTGTTACTAACCAACTGGAGTAGCCAACCAGTGACCTGCAAAGTGACAGACAGTAAACTTTATCATTGTGATGTGACCGGAAATTTCACTTGCTTATCTGGAAATGGTATTTATAGCATGGAGCTATAAACAGAGTTTATAGTAAGTGAGCAGTATACTTTTCTGTTTCGTACATATATTGCGGTGGGTATTTGTGCGTTTCATCGCTTTACGTGCATGATATAGGCCTTGAATATACTTCTTCGAATATCACTTGACGGCATATTGAGAGAAATCGGCAGAGCAAAAAACGGACTGTTGAAATCTATCTCGACTAATCTATGAAAAAGGATATGGACAATGGGAATCGTAAGAGGAGCATTTAAAACGGGGGGAGGGAAGGGGAGGGGAGGGGCAGGGGCAGGGGGCATGTGGTAGGAGGTTGGAGGTTGGAAAAAGTTTCGCACAAAATTTAAGCAAAAATTACCTAAATCTCAAATATGGATTTGCGCCGCTATGACCGACAAAGTTTAGCCGAGGTTTTTGAAGCCAGACACTGAGTACCGATTGTTCGATATCCCAGTTCCGAGGCTTGTGTCCCCCCCCCCACCCACCCACCCTGTCTCCGTTTTTAAATAAATGCCCTAAATAGCTATTCTGGACCCGACCATTTCTAAAGCCGCAAAAACGGCATCTCCAAAGAACCGGCTAATTATATTTTAATTTCTATCTCAGGACTAAACTCGGAGGGGGTACATATATAGTTGGATAGAAGGAGACATCCACAAATATCCAAAATATGACTCATTTGTAATATTATATGAATTCTACGACCATTCTGGATCAGTTAGGGGAAAATGTTGTATCCATGAGATGTCAATGTGTTCCTCGATCACCTAACTTTCCAATTAAAATTAACGGATTACATTCTATAACAAAGGCATATGCAATTAAACAGGTTCATAATAAAATTAAGAACGATTCTTTGCATTAACAGTTAAGTTTACCACACATTGGGGAACCTGACGAGGGGGGGGGGCGAGTGGGTGGGGTGAACCACATGGTTGCATTGGGTCCCCAATATAGCGTTAAAGGAGGTCTAATTAAAGTACCCTAATTATTGTAAATGCTCATTTAAACGTCGCGGGTTCTCGGAAGCTAACTTGGCGAAAACAGCAAAGGGAAAATTCGATTGGATTTCAAGTGACAAAAATTGTGCGATGCTATGTACTCAGTGTGAAACCTCCAAGCCATAGTTTTTTTTTGTCTTGTCTTCGAAAAGTCTTCAACGCAAAGCGATTCTTTTCACATATCAGTTCATGGAAGCTGCAATTATTATATTATCATTATGTTCTACTAGTCCATAAATTTGTTAGTACAATCATGGAGGTAAAAACCTCCATCATACAATGGTACAATGTCCTTTCTACGCTTCTGTAGCTCCGTAGTTAGCATCCAACATTGATATTTCCGAATTCTACGGTCCAGCAACAATAGGCAGCTAAATTCAAATCTGTATGGAAGCCGTGAACTGCTGCTTCTAAAACTTGTTTACGATCTCGTGAACTTATGTTAAAGTCGGAGGAAACTGAATATAGCAGTTTGTCGATCATTTAACCATGCTTTGACTCAGTGATCATATAGCAGCTGGAATCTTACAATAAACAATTAAACAATGTGAAGCGTGTCACAGTGACAATAGCATTTGATATTTACATGTTATTCAGTATATCACGCCTTTTTGACAGTAATCACAAACACATTCTTGCTATATTTTTCAGAGACCCACGAGTTATCATTTTAAAAGGTTTGAAATTCTGACACTCTTCAAAATGCGGCAGTACTTAATTTTTAATTTTATTCAGTTCCATATCAACAACGTAATGATATAGCTACATTCAATTTTTGACATTCAACATATTAAACATCACTTGTGTATTTAACGTTACTTGATCGAGACGTAGTTTGCAAAAATTTTCAGGAAAATTCGTTTCTTATATATAACTATTGGAGAATAAAACCATTACCTTGATCCGGCACATGCATATGGATTTCGCTGTGTGTACTACGTATTGTAATGTAGGCGCCCTATTTTTGCCTTTATACGGCACTTATGTATGTTTATTTACTATATATATATATATATATATATATATATATATATATATATATAGCCTATATATATAGCCTATAGCCTATATATAGCCTATATATAGCCTATATATATATATATATATATATATATATATATATATATATATGAAAATCGTAATGAGTTTGTAAATCAAGAACAGCGAAACAAACTTCCAGTCTCCACCGGGACTCGAACCACGGGCATCCCGCTCTGTACGCGGACACCCTAACCACTAGGCTATATGGACGCTGATTGTATGTCCAGAGGTTCGAAACCGGTAGGGAAGGTTTATATGTTTGGGGCTTGCTATTCTGTTTTTAAGACTTGCATGTGTCTCAAGCATGAATGTATTACGGTACCCTCACAGGATAATACTTCCATGTCTCAGGTATGCATTTCTTTAATGGAATTATATAACGGACACAGGACAATCTAGGCATTTTTGCATATAGGTGCGTGATTTTTACAAACACCACACGTGAATATGCCAATTTTTTGGCATAATGCTTATTTTCTCAAGCGATATAAATTATTTTCGACATTTCCGTAAAAACTAAACAGTAATGAACGTCGTTTACGTATTATACACAGGGACGTAGCTAAGGCCTGATGATTGAGAGTGGGTAGGGGGGGGAGAGATGTAGTGGCTGAAATTCCAACTGGATGGGATTTGGAGCCAGAAAATTCCGACTGCTGCCTTGTAACTCGCAGCCCCCCCCCCCCACACCCTACTCGTCAACGATACAGTCAGTGTCAGTCAGTCAGACACTCCATCTTTCGCGACTGCACTTTTGTTTTTTCGGTACATTTGTACCACTGGCCCTCACTTCACAAAGTTATTAATCACTCTGGTTAGCGAGTAAGCAATGAGTATAAGTTATCTGCTTGATAGGCTACATAGACTACCAACTAAAAAAGCTATGTTAATGTAACAAAGGGGAAAACTTTTTTTTCAACAAATTATATTCGACGACATAGTGAACTACCCCAAAATACAGTGCTTTGTCCTAGCGCGCTTAATATTATTTTCTTGGGGGGGGGGGCTATTTATCACTCACATGAAAAGAATTAAATTGTTCACTTCATTCCAACTGAGCATTGGGAATGAAGTGAACAGTTTAACATTTTGCAGAAAAATGTTGAGTTGACGAGATACGATAAGTTGCCAATTAAACATTTTGCAGAAAATTTTACAATTGCTCAATTGGGATGAAGTGAACAATTGAACATTTTGCCAAAAACATGTCCAATTAACGAGATAAGATAAGTTGTCAATTGAACATTTTGCAGAAAATTTTTCCATTGCTCAGATGGAATGAAGTCAACAAGTGAACAATTTGCAGCAAAATGTCCAATACACGAGATATGATAAGTTGTCAATTAAACATTTTTCAAAAATTGTTCAATTGCTAAGTTTAAGCAACTAAGCAATCCAACATTTTTCTGTTTTTTTTTTATAAGATTTTATCTTGTTATTTTAACAATTTACTGAAAAATTTCACTCTATGGGCAAAGTTTTTCTTATGTTGATGGCCATTTTAAGCTTCCGTAGAATAACATTGAGCGTTTTAATTGTATACGTTGTACAGTAGTTTATTAGGCATTTTTTTTTAGAGTATTCAAAATCACACGAAGTTTTGTATGGTGGAGTATAAGAACCGCGAGATACAGTTTCTTAATATGACAAGGAAAACGTGGTAAATATGACTGATTAAATGTCAAGTTTGACCGAAAATTGTAGGTCACTCACAAATAGCATGAATTTATGAAAAATAGAATGCCACAGTCGGAAAAATTAGAGTGCCACAGTCGGAAATTCCGTACTCATAAGCGTACGTATACAATTTTAATCTAAGGCTGATGGGTACAGTTTCTTCCTCGTTATGATCCCCCACTATAATTTTCAGTTGATATATGTAATCAACATATTATGTTAAATTAAAAGTAAGTATAGGTATCATCAAACTATATATGAAATTGATCGCAGAGTCAATCAGGCGTAATAGATTTAGGGATGGGAAATTGATTGTGGGGTGAGGGGCTTCGAGTTGAAATACGTATACTCATCAAAAGTAGTCTGTAATGGCCCCAAATTACGACATGCTGTAATTGCTGGAAGTTTTCAAAAAAGTCCTTTCCTGAAGGTGTTCACTCTCCATATGGTTCGCTGACATTATAAACACACACAACAAGATGACTAAATTTTCCAGTTAGGTAAATTTCCTCCAAGGTGGTTAATAAAACAGTTTAAGAATTTTAACATAAGGTGACCATATTTTAATATGTAGCATATATGGGACCAATAAATCATACTTAGTATGATAGTAATATTTAGTAGTGTAGGGTCTTCTCGTTTGTATTGGGCTTTAACCTAGTGAAGTTGCATATAACAAGGTTTGAACCTAACTGGAGACCAAAACTTCCCGGTATGTAACACCTTTGAAAAATAAATGAAGAGGCGCGGGAGGGGGGGGGGGGTGGGGGTCGGACAGAAGATTCAAGAAATTATGTAATATATTGGCTTCTTAAATAGTGCAGTTCCTAAAGGGTCTACTCGTTTGTATTGGGTTTTAATGCCTTCTAAATCGCTTAATTTTCGAACAGTTTCTGTGAAGACTACTATATTTCAGTCATACTTTCCCAAGCGTGGGCACAATTCCCCTAAGCGTGGGCACAATAAAGTTACTGTCACACATGCATGTTAACCAATATGTATATGTGTATATATGTATATGTGTCGGAGGGGGGGGGGGGGTCGGGTGTCGGAAAGAGGATTCAAGAAAGTATGTAATATATAGGCTTCTTTAATAGTGCAGTTCCTAAAGGGTCTACTCGTTTGTATTGGGTTTTAATTCCTTCTAAATTGCTTAATTTTCAAACGGTTTCTGTGAAGACTACTATATTTCAGTCATACTTTCCCAAACGTGGGCGCAATTCCCCTAAGCGTGGGCACAATAAAGTTACTGTCACAAATGCATGTTAGCCAAAATGTGTATATATGTGTATGTGTCGGGGGGGGGGGGTGGGTCGGGGGTCGGAAAGAGGATTCAAGAAAGTATGTAATATATAGGCTTCTTAAATAGTGCAGTTCCTAAAGGGTCTACTCGTTTGTATTGAAGACTACTATATTTCAGTCATACTTTCCCAAGCGTGGGCACAATTCTCCTAAGCGTGGGCACAATAAAGTTACTGTCACACATGCATGTTAACCAATATGTATATGTGTATATATGTATATGTGTCAGGGGGGGGGGTGGTGGGTCGGGTGTCGGAAAGAGGATTCTAATATAAAGGCTTCTTTAATAGTGCAAAGCGTGGGCACAATAAAGTTACTGTCACACATGCATGTTAACCAATATGTATATGTGTAGTGTATGCGGCTGCGTACATTACGTTGTCTATGTATATATGTCAATCGTACATATATGTCTGTATCTGAGACTGTATCTGTGGACTGTATTGGCCGCAAATTAAGCAACTTGCAATAATTGCTAGGAATGTTCGAAAAAATACTTTCCTTGGAGGGCTTCGCTCTCCAAATTGTTCTCAGACATTCTTAATGAACACAAAAGATGACTGAATGTCTAGTGAGGTAATTTTTCTTCCAACGAGGTAATATAACCGTTTAAGAATATTGACCAGAGGTGAGGTGACCATTTTTGAATATATGGCATATATGGGCCAATACAGCATACTTTAATCCTTCTACATAACCTATATTAGTTGCATATAACAAGTTTGAACCTAACTGGACACCCAAACTTCTCCCGTAGCAACGTAAACACCTTCGAAAATTAAACGGGTGAGAGGGGGGGGGGGGTCGGAGTGTTTGAAAGAGAATATAAGAAAGTACATGATGTATAGGCTTTTGTCTCACTTGCATTTTTTTCATGGGGCCTTCTCGTTTGTACATGGTGTAATGCCTTCCAAATTGTTAAATATAAGAACAGGTTTTATGACAACTAGCCTAATATATTTCAATCATACTTTCCCAAGCGTGGGCACAATTCCCTAAGCGTGGCACAATACGGATCATATGTATATATGTGTGTGTATAGTGTACGCGGCTGCGTGCAGTACACGTTGTATATGTTCATTTTAATCGTTACGTAGGCCCTATACCTACAAGTTGTTTTTCATTCTATATATTAATCTTCGTGGCATTGTTCCACTAATTTTGAGGTGAATGTTTGTAAAACGTTTCCATGTTTGAATTCAGAGTTCAATAACATTATCTACAATAGAAAATTTTCAATAGAAATGAACGTGGAACACATTTCTGGCGTCAACATGTGTCATTTATTTTACACTTGCTTTCTATCGCTGCAACAGAAACATTTGCAGCAATGAATAAGAGAGGAAAGGGAGAGCAAAATCGTTATTAAGTTGTCGCATTCCTGCAGTAAAGAGTGCACCGTCTTAACTACAAATTTATAAATATATACTTTGTACCTCGTAAAACGTGTTTGGTAAAGTATGTTCTTTACTTTGAATCTTTTACTTGCAATTGTTTAGATTTTACACCCCAATACAAAACCAGTATATCCCGCTCCAAAGGTTTGCTGTTTTGGCCCCTAATATGCCAGGTATTCAAATATGGTCACCTTTGATACAAAAAAAAATATTGTATTTGTATTACCACCCTTGAGGAAATTAACATTCAGCCATTTTATGTCTTTAATTTAGAAAGTATGAGAACAATTTGGGAAGTAAAGACCTCCTGGAAGGTAATTTTTGTAAACTTCTGGCAGTTATATATAGCGTGCTATAATTTGTGGCATATGCAGACTATCTTTCATCCATTTAGCCACCGACAAATTGCTCAACGTGCAAGTATTAGCTTTGAAGTTATGTTTTCAGGATCACCGCCCTATAAATGTGTTATACATGTGCACATAATGGTAGCAGTGTTATACATATGAGCTGTTAATGTTACCCTAAAACTGTGGCTTTCTAGGCATTAACCCATCATTTCATGCTCACGACCCGACCTATAGCCAGATTGTTTAACAGGTGAGTTACAACTCCCTGATTTAACTAGTAATTAGCTAGGAAGCACATTAACGCAGGAGGATCGCCATCCTTTTGGAAATTTTCCAGTTCATATACTCCCTTAATGGGGTATAAGAGAATGTATAGCAAACGCTGATACGTGTGCGAAAATTATCAAAGGAGAAAACAACCTCCCCGTGTGAAAAGAAAACAAAGAACAATAAGAAAGCAGACGTTAATTCAGTAAGAGTATACTATTACTTTCAAACGTATATAGTATCAGCAGGGAGTTGTTATGCAACTCCCTGGTATTAGTCAGCCATACATTTCGTACGCTATTCGCGGTCACATTATTAACCCTCCTGTTGTCATGTAAGCAGCTTTGACCGCGTTTGAAAACAAGCGCGTTTTTTCATGCTGGTTTTGCTGTCGTTTGATTGGAGGATGAACAGCGACTGATCAGGGAGGTCTAAAATATCACCTCCCTGATCAACAGATGAGGGTTGTTCATTGCGGTTTCACAAATTCTCTACAATAAACCAATTGGATGCACTGTTCTGTTTGATACAGTATAAGGCAAGCCGTATCGTGTATTTTCATTGTTGTATCTGCATGCATATGCATTAAGAAGCAGATAAACCAAACACGTACCATACTAATCGGACATAAATAATAATAGTAAATAATAAAAAACGTCAGGCCAACTTACTTTAACACATAAATAATTATACATAAAAAAGTTAGACAGACAGATGAGGAGACCCGTGTATGTGTCTTCTCATCTGTTTTCTCATGATTCCAGCGGTAGTGATAAGAATATCGATCAGCCATGCCAGAGCGCCAAACTTAATTCTTTGTAAGGGCGAGCTGTTTGTTGAGGTATTATGATCGAGGGCCCGCAACATATATATATATACATATATATATATATACATATATATATATACATATATATATATACATATATATATATATATATATATATATATATATATATATATATACATACTTTGTTCAGTTATAATATATATATATATATATATATATATACATATATATATATATATATATATATATGTATATATATATATATATGTATATATATATATATTATAACTGAACAAAGTATGAGAAATACATTGTGAGGTACATATGGTTGTATGTATGTGCAAGCCATGCACATTCACGTTGAAAGATATATGCTGTATTAGAACAATGTCAGATATTCAAATATGGTCATCTTTGGTCAAATCCTTAAATTTTTTTATAGTACCACGTGCACCCTGAAGGAAATTTACCTCACTGGACATTCAGTCATCTTGTATGTCCATTTACTAGAATTTCAAGAGAACACTTTGGAAGAGTTAAAACCTCTTTTTGAAAACTTCTAGCAAGTACTTTAGCATGCTATAATTACAGACGAACATATAATGAACCGAATAGGCAGATGATTGTCTCGGTAAAAAATACCCGTGGGTATAAATTAAATGTGACGTATATGGGCGTTGTAATCATACCGTAATCACGTTCTGTGTATTTTTTGAAATTTCCGACGCTTAAGTTAATATTAATCATCTCTTAAATTCCGAATCTTTATTGAGTCAACGTAAGCGAAGTTGGTGTGATCATGTTGTACTGACACTCGTGGTATGTGTATGCTCTGCGCTCGACGCGTAGGTGAATCGTAATCTTCCCGTAAATTCCGAATTCAGTGGAGAATACATTCAACGTAAACGCAATGCGTAAGTTGGTGTAATCATGCTGTAATCCCGTGGTGTGCATGCTTCGGAATTTCCGACGTGTATATCCTAAACATGCCGTACTGTGCCTGTTTCAGGTGAACGAAAATAACTTAAACTTGACTTTAAGGATTTCGTAATCAATACGTAAACGCTGAAATGAACGTATTTGGGTATTTGTAAGTTAATTGTAAATATACAGTAAATTTTTAACTGCACTCGTTTCAGCCAACGTAAATGTTGAAATTTTGTTCATGAGATGCAGTCACAGGGTAATATCATTATCGGAAAGATTGACATGAGAATTGTGTCCAGTGTTTTATTTCATGGAAAAATCAACGTTAACGTCATGCTTAAGTTTGGCGTAAGTTTGTTGTAAACGCGTTGCATCTATGCTACGAGTTTCCGATGTGTAAGATAATCGTAATCCTGTCGTAAATTTCTTCGTGGCGAGATTAAGGTCAACGTAAACGTGGAGAAGAAATAAGTTTTAATAAATACGAAAGTAATTATTAACTTCCGATATGTAAGTTGTCATAAACGTAACGGAAATCTGTTGTTCCGTGTTTACAATGTTTACGGATGCGTAATCATATCGTAAACGCGTTGTTCCAAAATGTACGGGTTTCCGATGTTTAAGGTGACCGTAAGCAAGACGTAAACATCCAAGGACTGTGCTTACGATAACTTAAATGCGTGTCTTTTTCCCGTGATATCGAGCATGCAATGGTGAATTAGGAACTGGCAAAAAAATTAACACCTTGTCTCCAGGTGAAAATGATCTATCTACCGCACGTTTGTCATATCTAAGTTTCATCAATTTTTTGAGTACTCTTTAGGTTTTCTCTGGCAATCTCACATGCTCGGTGAAGTCTGAACTTGAACTTACTGACATATTCAAGAATATTTAGATCTTCAGTCTCGCACATCCGCTTTTCTTTTAACATTTTTAGTGGACCACGAACTCTGTGACCAAACACAAGCTCGAACGGGCTAAACCCTAAAACTTGAACTTACAGACATATTCAAGAATATTTAGATCTTCAGTCTCGCACATCCGCTTTTCTTTTAACATTTTTAGTGGACCACGAACTCTGTGACCAAACACAAGCTCGAACGGGCTAAACCCTAATGACTCTTGAATTGACTCTCGGGCAGCACACATTAAGAAATGAACACCTTAATTCCAATCTTTTACATTTTCAAAGCAATATGTCCTAATCATACTTTTCAATGTTTGGTGGAATCTTTCCAACGCACCTTGGCTTTGTGGATGATAAGTGCTAGATGTAACTTGTCTAATATTCAAATGATACATAGCTTGTTGGAAAACTCTTGACATAAAATTTGAACCCTGATCAGATTGAACAGACTTTGGTTAACCAACCAAAGTAAAGAATTTAATAACAACCTTACACACGGTCTTAGCCTTAATATCCCTTACAGGAATAGCCTCGGGGAACCTTGTCGATGCGCACATTATAGTAAGCATATACTGGTTACCAGATTTAGTTTTCGGTAGAGGACCGACGCAATCTATGATCACTCTACTAAAAGGCTCTTCAAAAGCGGGAATTGGTTTAACCATGGTGCTGGTGGGATTATTTGATTCGGTTTGCCCACTAGTTGACATGTATGACATGTTCTACAGAAATAAGAAACATCTTTCTTAAGATTTGGCCAAAAGAAGTGATTCAAAATACGATGGTATGTTTTGTTAACGCCAAGATGACCAGAAAAAGGCGTCTCATGTGCCAAACTTAATACATCAGGCCTATAGATTTTAGGAACGGACACTTGGTGATAAACTCGCCATTCATCAAAGACGGATACATCTAGTGGTCTCCACTTTCTCATTAATATACCCTTTTTAAGGTAAAAACAAACCGGGACGTTTTCTGTTTCGTCCACGGTGATTGCCTTGTCGCACAGCAAGGTTAGTTCAGGATCTTTTTCCTGCTCTAACAAGAGTTTTTCTCTTGACAGGGAATCAGAAGAGAACTCCTCAAAAGGAACAGAGCTTGACTGTTCTGGGTTCGAACCGTTTGGTAACGAACTTAGGGGAACCAAAGGAGGGTCGGGATCATTATAAAGGCGACAAAAAAAGGTATCAGCCAAATTAAATTCCGCTTGGGAATTATGGAAAGCCTCTTTTGGAGGACATTTCTTAGGAGACTCCCTATGTTTGGAGTTAGTCTCGTTTGAAAAGGAAGAATGATCAGAATTTGAAACTTCTTGAAGTTTTTGAGACATAGCGCGAGTCACAGCACATGCAGGGAAGAGATTAGGAATTTCTTTCTGTAACTGCTCTGTGTTATCACAAGTGCTCGGCTTGTCATTGACAAATGGATTGACTATTACTCTGCCACCTGCCAACTCATTGCCTAAGAGAAACTGCATCCCTTTTGCAGGAAGATAAGGTCTAACACCCACCATAACCATACCCGATACCATGTTTGATTGAAGATGAATGTTATGAACTGGCACAGGAATAGAAATACACCCCACCCCCTGAAGCAATACATCTCCGCCAGCTTATGTTTGTTCAGACAGTGGCAATATGCCTTCCAATAGCAGAGATTGATCAGCACCCGTGTCCCGTAACACCCTAATTTCACAGGCGGGAGATCCTCGTTAAGAGATACCAAACCTTCAGAGACAAATGGTAAAACTCGTCTTGGGTTTCATTAGTATGCCTAGTAATTTGGTCAGTTCTCACGGGTGTTACAAGTTTATGGGGTGATCTATCTACAATTGCTAAAGCATTTGGTGACATTTCCCTCTCTCCTTCTCTCTTTCTAGCCAATTTGAAACAATTTGCCATTAGGTGACCTTTACTGCGACAATAACCACAAACAGGTACACCAGGGTCAACCTTGTTAGAGCTGACATAGTCGTCTTTACTGCGACTTGAGTATGATTGCCGTTTGTTACCAGAATCATACCTCTGGGAAGGATTACTAGCCCTAACAAAATTAAGATGCGACTTATTAGTTATATTTCTTAAAGATTGGTGAGTGAGGGTACCGTCTGCCATTACAGCAGCTTTTGATAAAGAATCAACTGGGCGTTCATCAAGGTGAACTCTAATTTCGTTACTGAGACAGTTTTTGAACTCTTCAACCAGCATAAGTTGTCTCAGTTCCTCGAATTCCTGAAACTCTTAAGAAGAACACCAGCGATTGAAATGATTTTCTTTCACCCGAGCAAATTCAACATAAGTTTGATTTGGTTGTTTCTTGCGATTTCGAAACTTTTGCCTATACGCTCCAGGTACAAGTTCATATGCATTAAGAACTGCTGTTTTTACAATATCATAATCAAGGCTATCTGCCAGAGATAATACAGAATAAATTTCTTGTGCCTAGCCAACAAAAGAACTTTGAATCAAAAGTACCCATTTATCTTTTGGCCATAATAATGAATGCGCCAATTTCTCAAAATGACAAAAGAAGTTGTCTACATCAACTTCTTTAAACTTGGGAATTAGAGACAAATATTTACTGATGTGTAAACCAGAAACCGGGGAAATGGGTGAGCCATGGTTTGCAGCCGATGAGTTTAAATCTAATTCTTTCAATCTGATTTCTTTCTCAATTTCCATCAATTTAAGCTCTTTTTGGGCTTGTAGCTCTAATTTTCTCAACTCTAACGTGCTTGCACCATCACTAAAGCTCACATAGGGCAAATCCCCAAGTTCTGAGTCCTCTAATTCATTTTCATCAACCAAATGTTCTGCTACTAACTTTTTAAAATCATCCTTTCTCATGTTCGTTTTGAAGTCAACTTGATAATGTTTGACAATCTGAATATTGTCAGATTTCTTAAACGAATTTAGCTCATCAATAGATGGCGAATCGATAAACTTTTTCAAATCAAAACACATAATGAATGTCTGAATTAAGGAAGTTCGTCTAATTCGAATTCCCGGACAGGCCCCCAATTATGTTACGAAACCGTTCTCATACTCAATGTGGAGAACAGATCACGTGACATAAAAAGGAGAACACAAGGATGAAAGTAAGTTTAGAGCATTTAATAAGCTATTTACATGACAGAACAAAGAATAAATAGAAACATAATACAAAATTACAGTTTCTTAATTCACTTAACGTCTTTCTGGACCTGGGAGAGCCGAGGGGAGAGTTTCTGTTTAGTTTCTGGAGTTACCTTAGTGCTAGGCGGATAGTGTCCAGGTTTGCTTTAGAATGGTTGAAGTAGTTCAGCTGTTTGTAGTAGGTCGGAGTTCCGACAAAATTATAGAGTTAAATATATACTGTGTTTAATATGGGCACAGTAATCAAAGCCAAGGAACCATCAGAGGTGTGGCGACAACCTCTTAACGGAACGAACGGAGAAAATGGAGAGGGCGCTCAATCGGGCGTCTGCGGCTTATATACCCGGAGTGTAAAGGAATGTTCCAGTAAGCTATGAATATTCATGAAGTATGCAGAAACACTTTATTGGCGAGTTCCAGTTATGTAGAATGCGTGAGCGCATCTGGGATCGTAACAATTGGAAGACTCGGAGAAATGATAACATGTGTTACGTAATCGGGCAGATGAATAAGTGGGTTACATAACAGTATAAAGTTAAAATCATCAGAGGTCAAACCTGGTCAACAAAATATCTACAGATAGGAAGCTTTGGTATCTTTCACACTTTGTTTATTGATCATGGGATAAGGTGATCATTGGAGCTGCAAATCATTGGATCGGCCAAATTAGTTGTATCCAGTTCAAACAAAAAATCCACATACATGTAATGTGGGTCAGCCTAAACTAAAAATGTGAATATTGTGGTAAACCACAACCTTACAATGTTCGAAAGTGGTTGATCTTTACCATGAAAACTTTAGCCATGGTGAGGTTTCACCTACTGTATAAGGTTTAGAGCTATTGGTGAATCATACCTAATAGACTATTCAGTAAAATGGTAAATGTAGAGTCATCTCTGTATCTGTTTATTGCATTCATGCAATCAGAGTTGTACACATGTATGTCTGTATTTTAGATCCTCCTGCAAGCAGGAAATTGCGAAGAACCAATCATTGGCTTATCAAACCCGCAAGCAGACCGAAGTCATGTCTCTTACATTCATATTTAACGTCCATGATATGAATTGGTAATTGTCAACAACTCTGTAACTGGACGACATACATCAATCTGGGAGTGACACTAATGTATCGTTGCATCGTTGTATGTATCGTTGCATCATACTACATACATGCATAGTGAAAGAATATGCCTCGTTTGAATGAATGGTCACCACAGGTTTGTCAGAGCACTGGTACCATACACAAGTTATATTTTTCTATGTGTAGTGATGTTACTGTACAACCATAATACACAGTCGTTATGTTGTACATTGTTATGCATACAACGATTGGAATGGATTAGGTACACTTTTTAAAAAAATCGTAAAGGTTTGCTTTGATTTGGATCATTGTTTACAAAGGAAGTGGATTTTTCTCAGTTAAGATCACAATATGATTATTCTAAAACCAATGTAGAGCGCAAGGTTTCCTCGTTTTTACGGGTAAGAAATGAGAACTCTAGCTGGATGAACGAAAATCTATCGTTTTCCTATTACTGAATATACAGATAAACGTTTTACCAGGACACCGGAAAGTTACTGTTACTCTGTCCAACAGGTAAATTTTATCCCTGCAAGCTTTTTTGGTGTTGACAAAAGCGCACATATGATTAATGTTACACGCTTGAATACGTAAACCCGGTTTTCGTTAACCAATCGATTGCGACATACACGCCAACGGGCACATTTGCACCAAACTTATACACCAACGAGGTAAACTTCTCGAATTTTAGACAGTTTGCACCCATTAAATCAAGTAACTTATCTCTTTTATGACACAGTAGGATATGCTCAACAAAAGTGTATCTAATTTTTTTCAAAGTATTTGATAAATTCAGTGCATTTCGGGGTATAATCTGTCAGTCGGGTTCGTTGATGCGGTGGAGATGGTTAGGCTTGCAGGAGCATACAGCATCTGCAGTATCTTAGCACTTACACTTAGGCCCAATGTTACTTGTTAGGCTATACGCTACACAATGAAACGTATAGCTAGCTTACTACGATAGTACGATGAGAGTACAGTATAATACAATAACAAACGTTAGGCTAATCTAGTCCTAAAATAAAGCAGGCTTAAGTCTAGCCTTAAAAGTTTAATATCACGTCAGTGTAAACACAGAGTCCCTCTTAGTTTTTGCGTTATACGGTTAGACTTTTGTAAACAAGAGGCAAATGCATATAACTAGTCCAAGCTAGTGTAATGAAAATGTAAAAAAAAACAGGTTCTCCTGTTTCTAATTTACGAAAATGTGGATGGAGGCTTAACTATAAAAGTAAGTAAGGCTTAGGCTTACCACTTTGGGGTTCCTTGCTGCTGAAAGCAAAAGGAAACTATGCATTCAGATTTGTGTGTGTTTGGATGCATGTATATGTGCCCATGTGACGCCTATAGCTAAGGTTCAGGATTAGTCAACTAGGGTGTGCCCGATGTTCATCACATTCACTATGTAGATGCATTATGTATAGTGAGTGCAAGAACATTATTGTTTTTGGTAGTCATATCATGAACAATGATGAGGTCACTGGATCAAACCTGAAAGTATACATTTGTTGTAAGCCTACTCTACAACCACGATTCCCATACTAGTGAAAGTTGGTATCGTGTAGTTAAGTGCAGAAAGTAGTGTGTTGATATTTGTTAAATTGTATATATTTGCATATTAATGAGGTGTGTGGCTTCATTTCATTTTGTAACTTGATTGGGGAATGCTGATGTTTATCATAGTCTCTATACAGATACATTTAAGTGAGTAGATGGAACCTATTGTTTTTGTTGGTAATATCATGGATAGTAATGAGGTGATGCGATCAAAGCTTAAACTTCACGCATATGTCAATCGTACACTTTTTTTTTACATTATCAAGTCTGCTAATCAACACCTTCAGCAAGGAACCATGGCAATCAGTGCACTTCATTGATTTGAATTTTTTATCATACAGCCCTAATTTAATCAGGCCTTGAGAAGCAGGAATTGCTAACCATGGGCACACAAACAGGGGGAGGACAGGAATGAGAGATAGGCCTATGCACCCCAATTCTTGGTAAGGAGGATGGTCTACACAAACTTCACAGACTGGATGATCAGCAAGATCAGTGAAAACACGAGGAGAGCTTTGACATACCTGTACCATCAATGTCAATGGATAGTCTTTTAAAACTTAAAAATTGTTCCAAAAGACAAGTACATAATGGCATTTTATAGGACGAGTGGGATATCGTTTCAGGGTACTAATGATCTTCTTCTGTAGTATACATTTGAGCCAAAAATGAAATAAATTTTTTGTGTTGTAGCCAGGTCCAAGCATTTCAAACACTAGTTTTCCTCTAATGTAGAGCGGAGGGGGAGGGATGGGGTGGCATTAAGTGGCCCAACCACCATGATTTTTTTCCAAATCGTTGTCCACATCCATGCCTCCCTCACCCCACTTTTACAAATGAATGTGTGTCTATTATGTTAACCACTACCAAAGGAGTACGGGCATTAATAGCATTATTTGATGTTATACTGTAGCATCTGTTAGACACATGAAATATTTCCTTATTTGCTAAATACTGTATATCCCTCCTTCTTTTACAGACTTAATGTTCAAACTATGAGCAGACATTTTAAAGGAAGATATGACAAAAAGGGCCATATATGCCAAGAAATATACTAAGGTACTGCATATTCATGTTCTTTGCCCCAGTTGTACTTCTTTTCAGGCTGATTCTATAGAGACGTTTCTGAAATATGTTCAGATTCGGCATTCGCAGTCAATCAATTTTCATACCCAGTGTGGCATTGGCGGTTGTGTGGCCACATATAGAAAATTTGGTAATTATAAAAATCATGTGTTAAAAGTACAAAAACACCTTTTTGAGGGTGACGGTGCCCAGAAAACAAATTGGTGTTAAACAAAGTGTCCTATGTGTTGTTCTAGCACTTTAATAGACTTGGCAGTGATATTTGGACATCTTAAGCTCCACATGCAAAATGGTACTTTATCGTAATGTCAATTTGTTGGTTGTAACAGTACTTACAATATCCCTAGTACCTTTAGATCACATTTATCCAGAAAACATGCACATGAAACTCTTTCAAATTTAAAAGTTTTCTGGAAACATTGTACCACTGATACTGACCATATGTATGAAACATTTGAAGATAACCCAAATCAACCTGAAATAGATGAACCAGTTGAAGATCAATCAGAGCCTTTTGCAAATATTCACACATCCCTGAAAAGGCATTATGGCCACTTAATGATAACATTTCAAGAGGTGTATCAGCTTCCTTTGTCAACATCAGAAAACATAAGTGTGAGAATATGAATTATTTTACCTTTTTGGCTTCCCACAGTTCCTTCGGTTGAGGGTCGGACACCCCGCAAAAAGTGTCTAATCAAAGTTAACTTTTACTTATTATCCAGTGCTCGTAATCACTACGCGTGCATGCGACACCTCATTGATTCAAACATGTTTATTTTCACCTTTGCGTGGCAGGTTAAAAGCTTTATGAGGCTAATATGTATTTTACACTCTAAAAGCAACCTGGTGAAAATTTCCTGGTTAACAATTTGCTAACATTATCCTGGTTATTTGCTACGTTAGTTAACATCATCCTGGTTACGCTCAATCCGTTCTGGGGTAAATCTGATCTTAATATAACCCTGGTGAAAATAGATTATTTGCATATTGCAATCCTCGCCTCTGATTAGTCGGTAGTCGCGACTCAAGACGTTCGATCTAGCTAGCTAGCAGCTTACTACGGCGACAATCGCAAGCAGGAGAAACAGTCACATACACGAAGAAATGTGCAAATAACCATCTAATTATTGCAGACGACGAAGTCAAATTCTTGCTAGATTAATGGGGTATGAGTTACCTTAAATCAGTGTTTAAATGTAAAGGTGAAATAAAGGGATCGTGTCGATTTTGTGATTTCTGCGATACAGTCAGTACATGCGATATTTAAGTATGACCTAACGTTAGCTCTTACATTGTTAGGCTAGGTTAGGCCAGATCCTTTCCCGGCTGTAGTAAATACGCTGTACTAGCTATGAGATAGTATAGGTTAGTATTTGTATAGTAAGTACCTTCACTTCAGGACTAAGTCTAGACCTTAGTAAGTATATGCCCACTCTGTGTGTCATACTCAAAGCAATACCTTCCCTAATTAACGGCCGCTTCTAGTGACTACTTCTACCAAATGCGAGTAATTGTGGTGTACGGTAACTTCTAAGGGCACACCTAATCAAAACCACACATATATAGTGAAATTATACAAAGGCCCAGGCCTCTTTGCGCTTGGGTCAGTACACTTTAGTCTAAGTTAGAGTTAGACCCTGTACGCCTTGCTTGCCTTCGCTTTTAAAAGACTAGGCCTAGGCTATACTAGTGGTCTACATGTTTGGGAAATGGCTAATAGTGATTGCTGACAGTGAAAGAAAAGATTGCTTAAAATTGCAAGTGATGCATTTATGGTAGTAGCCTAGACTAACCTCTGAGTGTAAAACTTACCCAGGCTAGGCTATAACCAGTTAAGCTATATGTATTGATAGTGTGAAATTTAATTAGAAAAATTATAATTTTGTACTATTCATTTATAAAACCAAGAAACTTGTGTATGGTTCATCTCAATCGGGACTATACTTCAATTAATTGGTCAGAAATCAGTGCTTGGGGAGGGGGGGGGGGGGGGACGAGAGACTTGTGTGTCAAACTTTAACGAGTTTTGGCTGAAATGTCAGTTAATTAGGCTAGGCCTTCCCAATTATAGTTACAATATGGAGATCAATTTACCAAACAATGTAGTATTACAGAATAAAGAGACTACTTGTGGTTAGACAGCAATGTACTGTGGTAGACTGCTAACAATGTTGCAATGCACGTTTATAGACCTACATCTATGATGGTGCCTTGTTCGATTGTAACTTTAGTGTTCTTTAATAGAAGCATGTACATTGTAAAATCCTAGAAACAGCATGTCAACCATTTTATGGGGGGGGGGGGGGAAGTGGGGGAGGAGAGGGTTGATAATTTATAGAGAAGTTATCAATTTCTTCTTCCATGTTGACTTTTGTTTTGCAAGTATGCATATACTGTACCAGTTTCTACTTGGACAAGACGATACGTCTATTGAAAACAGTCAGAAAGTATACAGAAAATACATTTTTGAAAGTTTTATCCAACTCGTTTAGCGTGATGACCCTATTTTCCAAGCACCTGCACCATTCATCAATTTAAACACAGCAATAATGGCATCTTGGTTGTTTTCTTAAGTCTGTTAGGTACCTTTCAGCAAAAACCTGCAGCCAGTGTTCGAAGATCTTTTACTGAGCTACAGCTTTTGTAGACTTAAATTGCCATAAAAGTGTTCAAGAAGATGTTTTACCTCAACATGACTTGCAGTGTATATCAGTCTTTATCATTCACTGAGCATTTGTCTAAGGTGACTATATGACTCAATTTGAGTATGAACCCCTCTCAAGTAGCTGGGCGCAGGGGCATGTCACTCCACTTTCAGACTAGTGTATTCCCACCCCACCACCTTAATTTGTCCCACCATCATGTGAACAAAGCATCACACTGAAGTAACAACACACGAGGAGTGTGACCCACCTTTAATTATTGGTACACCTCCATAAATTGTTTGTGCCCATTCATCTCGGAGTATCTGCTCCCCAGGGTCCCAAACATGTCTGTAAAGCCGACTCCCTAATATTTCGGTCTAATTAAACGTAGCATGTTGAACGATATAGACGGTTGGGCTTTGTTCCCTATTTATCTATTTAAGGGCATAACGTAAGATTGTACAGCATTTGCGAACATGTTAGGATAGTTTGTTTGTTTTCAAAGTAAGAGCAACTGTGTAAGCAGCGGCTAGGTACCAGTGAGTTGTAATTCATTTCAGCAAGTTTATCTTTTTCCACAAAAGTCGATCTAATCTAGTGCAGCAAATGTTTCTATATGTGGAAATGAAATTCCGTCGAAACCTCGTTACTATGCCCTTTTCGCGCAAGTCATTCTTTTAGGTATACCAAGATGGCGCGAGTGACCTTCAAATAGCTGCAAAGCGTATTGTTGTCAGCAGGTGCGATATGGCTTCATATATGTATAAATTCCAGTGGTTATATCCTCCAAATCGAATGAGATTTTCCCTTACCACGTTTGGAACGCCTTGCTCACCAAAAAGCTGTGTGTCCATCACAAATGTCACAGCATGTAGACTAACATAAAAATGGAGAAATTTAAACTCCGAAGTTTCAGTCGTGAATGTATTTTATGTCCTTACAAATCCAAGCATTCACGTACTTGATCTTTCTAAAAGGCTCAAACAATTATTAGCAACATTACGAGCATGGTTAAAAATACCATTCACACGTTACTCTGGGCTTGTATATTTAACCTAGCGCAGAGGCCTAGTCCTGTAGACTGAAATACAAGCATACACGTAACTGTGTAACTTAATGCCTATGGCCTAGCTCAGGTTTAACTTGACCATAGGTAATGTGCCCACTCTTTGTGTAGGCTTAGGTCTAGGTATTATTACTAGTGCATGAACTGGGCTTTGTGCTGCGGTATACTTGACCCATCTAATCAGTACAGCCAATGCCGGCCTATAAGTATCATTATACCCTCTCTTGCAGCACAGTTTACATGTTTCAGGATATTCTTTAACAGTGGCACCAAAATTTTGTAGTTACACCTCTATAATGCTAAAAGTAAAATATGATCCAGTGTAATATATGCATATTAAATAAGCTCAACTCAAATCATTTAAATGTTAAACCTTGAATGTCTAATTAAAAGGCTCGTTTTGACCACCAATTTGAGAATGGGCGTGTTGACTGGAGAAAGAAGTTGAAATGTTCAGCAATACCAACCACCTTCTCTCACTGCAATTCAAAATGCTAAAAGTAAAATATGATTCAGTCTAATATATGTATATTCAAAAAGCTCAACTCAAATCATTTAAATGTTAAACCTTGAATGTCTATTTTGTAATTAAAAGGCTCGTTTTGACCACCAATTTGAGAATAGGCGTGTTGACTGGAGAAAGAAGTTGAAACGTTCAGCAATACCAACCACCTTCTCTCACTGCAATTTACAGCAAAAATCCTTGGAATATTAAGTGTTCTGAAATTACTGCTGTAGCAAAATGCAATATCACAAAATGTCTTTCAACGTAATCTTACCTTCGATAAGACCAGACTTGTTCATCTCTCCTTGTGGTTTATGGTTCAATAGTATATACTTTACGAGGAAATTTCCTGTCTCTTCTCCTCCCAAAAGAGTAATGTGTATGACGTGTAACGTGGTATGATTCAAGCCAATAGCGCAAATTGCCACGGTTGGACTCTGGTTTATTATATTTACATATGTATGGAAATCTATGCAAAATTTATGTTTAAAGGAAATACCAGGTGTTTCTGTATCTGACAATATTTAAGAATATTTTGCCAAGTGGCAACACGAAGCAAATGGAAGTGGATATTTGTTTTCGTTTCTGCTTTTTTCCTTTTTTTCTACCTTGTTTCGAATTATATAAATAAATTATTCTGTTGAGGAGAAGCGTGTCATGATGTAGAACTGGATATGATCAACTTTCGTAATTAATAAAGACTCTTTTCAGCAAAAATCCTTCGATTATTATCTGTCGGATACACGTGAACTCCCAAGCTCATGTTTTAGTTCGGTAATTTCGAGGCTTAACACACTGTCGATATGGAGCATAGTCGCGGTGAACACGAAGAATGCGTGGCAAATACTATGAAGAAAATTACATAGGCTAAGACTGTAAGTGATCTTTAAAATGTTCTCTTTGATACGGTATCAAAGATTTCTCTCCAAAACTCAAAATGACAACCTTTTGGCACAAGAAACTGAGTTTCAAAAAAGAGAGTTAGATACCTTGAAACGAGAAGTTGCGGAAAATGCTAAACTCACTGATAACATTATCATACAGCTCTCAGAGGAAATCAATAAATCCCCGCCTTACCAGAAAAAATCAACATATTGCTGCGAAAGTTGAAGATTTATATGTCAAATCTCGTCGTAGTAACTTAGGATTCGTTGGTATTCCAGAGGGTCTGGCAAAGGATGAAAATACTGAGGCGTTTATGGAAAACTTTGTGAGTGAACATATGGGGATTTCATTGAACACTGGGTCAGAACAAAGAGCTCATCGAGTAGGCCCAACAGTTTCTCATGGGTCTGATTTTCATCGCCGTCCCAGACCAAGTTTTGTCCAGTTCCTGCGATTCCGTGATAAGGAAGTTGTGAGGCTTGAGGCTCCTTAGAAACAATCAGCCGTAATTGAGCAGCCGGTTTATGTAAACGAAGATTTTACTCCAACTGTACCGGTAAAAAGACGGGCGCTAACCAATACCCTAAAGAATTAAGCGATCACGGGGTCACCGAGCTTGGCTAGCCTATGATAAGCTGAAGTATGTCAAAAATTTGTACGGTTCGTACTTTTTCACCTGTGGAATATATGGAATCGGGAGGGAAAACTAACATTACAACTCAGCCATCACGAAATCTTACCCCTATATCGGACTAGGTATCGCCACCACAACAAGACGCTACCACATAACGTACGAAAAATAGTAACACCATTGCGCGGAGTGTTTCATCGTTTTTGATACGAGCACAAATTCACGCATGATGAGCCAAAATTCTGGCGTGTGTGGTTTATATTGGACACTAGTTGGTAACATACATTATGGATGATAAGGTATTTATGATCAGTATCTGCTTCTCTCTTTTCTCTGTTCAAATCTCTCTTTTCTTTTCGTAACCCTTCTGTACTTCATGTTTGTGTTTCTTTTTGCGTGCTATTTTATGTTTTGTGGTATTGCTTTGTTTTACTGCTCACATTATTAAAGATGAATGTATTATTTATTAGTATATATGTAGCAAGTTTTATTTCCTTGCACCCACATCTCCGGAAGTCAAGAACTTTCTTTGTGGCGGGTTGCCCCGTTGGGAAAATACTTTAATGGACTTGATGGATACACGCGTTATCTTAGCTTGGGACCCCCGCGACATGTGGATTATTTCCAGTAGCTTACCTACACAAGATACTTAATTACAGCTCATCGTAGCCTTGCACGGTTGCTGTTCGTAGGATAGTAAGCCTAGGCGCCCTACAGTACCACTACTACTACTACTACTACTACTTCGCACCACATTCAAGTTTCAACCACGACTTGGCGTAAAGATTCTCACGCCACCGATCTAAGCTTGGACTGTGCAACGGTGCACCGTGTGTTTTTTGTGTACTGGAGGACCGGCCACTTTTCTCTTAATTTACCAAACGGACGCATCCGGAATATAAGATCAGTGATGAGTGATTTATAACATCTGTATTAAATCTCTGATTTAGGGAATATATGCTCCAAAGTAGTGACCCCGACGTGATTAGTTCGTACCGATGTATATTCTTTTTATCTTGCGTAGACGGCTATTTTCATTATGATGTAATTCAGCGGTTGTAAACAGTAGGCAGTAGGCCTATAGCATTATCAGCCAACTAGCCTAGACCTGTTGGCATGTAATTTCGTGTATCGCTCGCGACAGCTTATCCATACGGTCTACATTGACCCAGTCTTTTGCAGTGGCCGATCAATCGCGGTTGGTTTATTATTTGTCTTCACTATAAACTTTTCATAGACAGGTCTCCTTTGCTCGTTTACCGATACACATGTCTCGTAGTGGATCACCACGCATTAATTTTCTGTTTGTAACTGATTGAAGGGCATATTCAATCGATTGCTATCGTAGGCCTGAAGGACCTGTACTTAGCATAGACTTTGTCATTAGAAGAGAAGCCACTGTTGCAGACTTGCTCCCGCATGCAATAGATCAGCTACGTTGCTATCCTGCCAACGAGTGGGTCATTCTTCGCTTCGCTGCAGGCATTAACGGCCGTACGGAATTCATCAGCAATTCTTCAGGTCAGCGAGTTCTCCGTCGATCTTCAGTTACTGCTTCTCGGCTAATGCCACGTCTCCAACATTTTAAGGACGCTGTTCAATGAGAGCACCCACGCATTATTGTTGCCTTTATTACTATTCCTTCAGCCTCCCTTGTTAAGTTCAAGGAAAGTAGGCATCTGTCTTCGCCAATACTCACTTCTGAACAACTCAAGGCCTGTCAACACGATCTAGACAATCACTTGGACGCAGTCAACGTATTCATTTGCCGTTTCAATGATCAACTGCAAGCAGGTTCTCCACTCCGCACAGTGTATTGGCACACCTTTATTCGACGCCTCAGCAAACGTCGGAATCGTTCTGGGACTATTTCCCGTAGTATTCCCCGTAATACGTTGACTTCTTTGTATGATGGCCTTCTCGCAGTTTCATCGTTGAAGCAACGCTGATTCCTGGAGTTGTTCAAAGCATTGTTGAGTTACTTGGAGACTTAGGTCGGTGTATTAATTATTGTACCTTTAACTCTTGATTTGTGTCATTAGCATTTCATTGTTTACTTTAAGTGTACTGGGTACTGACGTGTTGTGTATATTTCCATGATTTTGTAGCACGTACTATCCTCATCTACACCATGACTGACCCCGATGAGCAAATGCCTACTCGGACTTCAGCGTCTCGTACACCTGGTCCAGAGCAGGAACCTGAAGTCTCTGCTGTTCACCTACGGTTCCCTCCGTTCTACTCTAATGACCCGGCATTATGGTTTGGCCAAGTGGAATATCTCTTCCAAACTCGCGGAATTAAGACGCAGAAACAGAAATTCGCCCACAATGTCTCCACCCTACAGCCTGACGTAGCACAGGAGGTTCGTGATATCCTCCTGGATCCGCCCGCAAAGACCCCCTATGAGTTTTTAAAAGGAGAACTCATCCGTCGAACATAGGAATTGGAACAAAAACGCCTTCGTCAGCTACTAATCAGCAAAGAGCTAGGGGAAAGGAAACCCACACAACTACTTCGGCGAATGCGACACCTCCTTGCCGATCGTAAATTAGAGGGCAGCATTTTGCGCCAGCTATTCTTTCAGAGACTTCCCACCAATGTACAGTTAATCCTCGCACCTAGTAGTGACGCCATGGACATCGGCGGTCTCTTGGCTCTCGCCGACAAAATCACGGAAGTAGCCCCGCCCACACCATCTGTGTCAGCTGTCATGCCTTCACCGCCTGCTGCGGCTTCTACATATTCTGAAGACCTCAAAAGCCTAGTTGCCAAGCTAACCCTCCAAGTGCAACACCTTCACAGACAAAGTGGACGCTCTACAAACTACACCCTCCCGCAGTCGCCCTCGTTTCTCTAGTCGTCTAAGACAAGCATCTAGTTCGTCCTCCCGCCAACGGTCCGACATTTTTAGGTATAATCGGAAACACTGTGACAAGGCCCAGAGGTGTACCAAGCCTTGCAGCTGTACCTCCTACACCACTTCCGACCGTCCAAAAGATACAGCAAGCAACTAGCGACGACGATTCTGCCAGGCCGACACTCTAATAGTCGTCTATTTTATGTCACGGATAAGTCTACTGGTACACGTTGTTAAATAGATACAGGTGCTGATGTTAGTGTCTTTCCAGCTTCACTTGAAGATAAGGCAAATTCTGTTTGGTTTCAGTTACGTGCGGCTAACAAAACGGCTATCAACACTTATTTTGAGTTGTCATTAATTCTAGATAATGGTTTACGGCGTGCATTTAGATGGATATTTCTCAAGGATGATGTTTTATCTGCTCTCTTAGGTGCTGATTTCCTGGGGTATTATTCTTTACTAGTGTACGTTAATAATCGTCGACTGATAGATACGCATACGTCTTTGAGTATCTCTGGTATTCGGTCTTCTATCGCGTCTTCACACCTTACCTTTAGTGTAGCAGCTCAATCTTCAAGTTACCACAAGCTACTCAGTCAGTATCCCGCACTTTCCAACCCAACCCGCAAGGACACAACTGCAAAGCATTCCATCACCCGTCACATAGTTACCAAGGGTCCAGCTGTATTTGCTCGTCCACGTCGCTTAGCTCCTGACCGCTTGCAGATTGCAAAGAATGAATTTGAACACATGCTCCAACTCGGCATCATTCGTCCGTCCAAGAGCTTGTGGTCTTCTCCTTTACATATGGTCCCCAAGAAGTCTGGCGATTGGCAGCCTTGTGGGCATTACAAAGCGTTAAACAACGCTACGGTTCCTGACAGGTATCCCATCCCTCACATTTACGATTTTACCGGCACACTCCATGGCAAACAAGTCTTTTGCATGATCGATCTTGTACGAGCATACCATCCTATTCCAGTAGAGCCTGCGGATATTCCTAAGACAGCCATTAAGACACCATTTGGACTCTTGGATTTTGTCAAAAACGCAGCACAAACATTTCAGCGTTTTATCGTCAAAGTGGTTTGTCGTTGTCTACGCTTATCTCGACGACCTTCTCATTGCTAGTTCCAACTTCGAGGAGCATGTTCACCATCTTCGTCAACTTTTTAAACGGTTGGACGATTACGGCATTGTTCTGAACCCTAGTAAGTGTCAATTTGGTGTATCCTCTCTTGATTCATTTGGTCATCGATTAGACTCCCATGGTATTAGTTCTTTGCCGAAGAAAGTTCGTGCTGTTCAGGATTTCCCTCCCCCACAGTCACTTACTCAGTTGAGAGCATTTTGAGGTTTGGCAAATTTTTATAGGAGATTTATTCCTCATTGTGATGAATTCATGCAACCCTTGGCGGATTTGTTATCCACTGAGGCCAAGGACAAGCCTATCGATTTGACAGAAGCTTAGGTTGCCTCTTTTGATCGCATCAAATCCTCTCTCGCTGACGTTACATTATTGCACCATCCTACTCAACAAGCTGATATATGTCTCTGGTCGATGCTTCTGATTTTGCTGTTGGTGGGGTTTTACAGCAGTGGATCAATGGTAGTTGGCATCCTCTTTCCTTCTTTTCAAACCGCTTACAGAAAGCTGAATCAAACTATAGTGCTTTTGGTCGCCAACTCTTGGCCGTCTATATGAGCGTTCGTTATTTTCGACACATGCTAGAGGGTCGAGTTTTCACCCTATACAAAGACCACAAACCACTCACCTTCGCGTTTGTCTTCAAGCCTGACCGCTACTCTCCACGAAAAATTCGTCATCTTGATTACATTTCGCAGTACACAACGGATATTCGCCACATCTCTGGACGAGATAATGTTGTAGCCGATTCTCTATCTCGCAATGTATTCGGTCTAACCACATCTCCAGTAAATTTTGCAGCAATGGCCTCTGCTAAACAATGTGACGAGAAGCTTCGCACGCTACGGAACTCGTCTATATTAAACCTCAAGGATAAACCGCCATCCACTTCAGAAGGCACAATTGTATATGATTTCTCAACCGGCACAGCCAGACCTTATGTGCCACAGCAATTTCGACGTGCTATTTTTGACTCGCTACACTCGCTGTCACATCCTGGTATCAGAGCGACTCAGCGTTTAATTACTCAACGCTATATTTGGCCCAGCATCAACAAAGATGTTAGAGATTGGTGTAGATCATGCCTAACATGTCAACAGATTAAGGTACAGCGCCATACCATGGCACCGGTTGGTCCTTTTCCCGCTACAAAAGCACGTTTCCAGTACATCCATATGGACATCGTTGGCCCGTAGCCACCTTCCGATGGAAAATCCTACCTCTTGGCATTCATTAATAGATTTACTAGATGGCCCGAAGCTGTACCAATCCCTGACATCACTGCCCAAACAGCAGCGAAATCTTTCGTTAAACGATGGATCCCTATTTTTGGTGTTCCATCTATCATCACAACCGATCGGGGTGCTCAATTTGAGTCAGCACTTTTCAGACAACTTACTCAACTTCTAGGAGCTCAACGCATTCGTACCACAGCCTACCACCCTGTAGCCAATGGGCTGGTGGAGCTTTTTCATCGGCAGCTCAAAGCAGCAATCGAAGCCACCGATCACACCCATTGGACAGAGGCACTCCCGTTGGTCCTTTTATGAATCCGAACGTCTTTCAAACAAGATCTTCAATGTTCAGTCGCGGAAATGGTTTTCGGCACCACCCTTACCTTGCCCAACGATTTTGTTTCATCTTTAGCCTCAGATACGATACTTGATCCATCCGCCCTCGCTTAGCGTCTCCAGCAACTTCTGGCAAAGCTTCGCCCAGCCTTGACACGACCGTCTTCGCGTTCCACACACATTCGTAAAGATTTGGCCAAGTGCATACATGTCTGAGCCCGTACTGACGCTCTACGCAAGCCTTTGCAACCGCATTACCATGGTCCTTACATGGTCACTGATCGCCATGACAAGTTTTTCACTGTTTATATGCGGGGCAGAAAAGAAACCATCAACATCGACAGGCTCAAGCCTACTTGCTGATTTCACAGATCAGCAGGCATCACGACCGGAACCTAAGCGGAACGACAACCTGGTTACGACTCCTTCTGCTCCGCTAGTCCGATCAGCTACTCAACCAACTCGCACAACACGGTCGGGTCGTCATGTTCACTGGCCGCGATGTTACGTCCAGACTATTTCCATTCGTTAAGCTTGTTTTCTTTTTCATCGATTGCTTTCCATTTCAACCAATCTAGGGGGAAGCTAGCTGTAGCAAGTTTTATATCCTTGCACCCTCATCTCCGGAAGTCATGAACTTTCTTTGTGACGGGTTGTAGTTCATCGGGGCAGGCTTCAAAAGGTGCTTAAAAAACGAGTTTAGTTTCACATATTTAGTACCAAGGTTTGGTGGTTGGAAGTTGTAGAAGGATATCCTGGGAACATTTTTCGCGATGTTGCATGATTAGAGAGGTGTTATTTTTTGAGTAAACAACAAACAAATGACGTCACTCTTATATGGTTTACGACAATACAACAAAGCAGTTCCTTGTCAAAGCAACATTAAAAAGGCATTTAAATGCTCTTGCACTTATTAGAACCTAGATGATTTTGTTGACAGTTATAGAGGGATGTCCTGAGATTATTTTAGGAGTTGTTGGATGCTTAAGGAGATGTTATCTTACGTGTAAACAACAAATGACCTCACTACTAAGTGTGGGCTAAATTGAAAATCAGCAACGACTATTCACAGTTACATGATAATAGATTTTAAATGTTACTAAACCTATTTAGAACCAATGTTTGTTGGTTGAATGTTGTAAAGAAATGTCTTAAGAATACTTGGAGAGTTTTTATGCTAAAAGACGTAATACTTTATGAGTAAACAATAAACATATGACGTCACTGTTACAGCGACATGGAAACGACATAATTTAAATGTTCTTGCACCTATTTAAAAACAGGGTGTGTTGGTTGAAAGTAATAGTTGGATATCAAAATAATATTTAAAGAGTTCTTGGGTGCTAGGAGAGGTTGTTTTCCTTAATTTTCGGTGAAATTTCTTATAAATTAGAAAGGTTTTAAAGCCGCCATATATGTAGTAAATCGGTGGTTTTGTGGTCTTTGTTTAACACAAGACAAGACATTGCGATGTTCAGCTCCAATGCTAAGAATGTTTGCATATAGGCTAGTATAACGTTTACATCGGACAGTTCTGCGAAGCCTAAGCTTCTCGATAATACATTCTGCTGTGACATCGATTCCGCCAAGTTTCATCTTTCGGTGTTCCGAATATTTTTCAAGTTTCCTTTTACTGTAAAGTTGATCACTGAATTTTATTTTAGCGATTTCGAAGAACAGTTTATGAACTGTGATTTGAGTGTGAGAGTGTAGCATGTGCAACACTATGTACGTATACCAACTGGGCATGGTAGGCTGTATACGTTCGCGATATCTACGTGATATATAGTAGGCAATCACCTGTGTGTGTACACACGAGAGTGTACTTGCTGGGAAAACAGGAGTGCTAACTTCAAGTCGCTCGTTTAGCATATTTGCCTGCACTACGTCAATCACCAAATTGATGCGTTCGAAAAACGGTGCTTGGTGAGAAACTGGTGAATTTGAAAACCAGATTTCTACAAGAATGGGGACAATTTTCAAATGGTTAGAAAGACAAAAATAAGAACTACAAGGACAATGTAACAAAATCTTCCACCAGATAATTATTTTAAACGAGATGGGTGGAATGTTAAATGTTCCTTGTGGAGACTGGGATTGCGTTCTTGACCCAGGTGTTGATTGTAAGGCTATCTTAACAATAGTAACCCAAGGGCTCGGAATGATATTTTGGAGTACACATGACCTGTCAAATGTTTATCAAGTACTGTATGGTAACAAAGAGCATTCACTTGGAGGGTGTCTAATCCTTTTAAGCAGGCCAGGTTGGATTATTTTCTCGTGTCATGATGACTTGCTCTCATTTGACAGTTTACCCGGTTTACAGGTCGGATCACTCTATTACTACAATTGAGCTTAAATTGATTGTACAATCTCCGGGTAATTCTTATTGGAAGTTTCATACATCCCTTTTAAAGGATAGTGGTTTTGTTGATTCACTGAAGAATGTCATTGTGGATACTATTTCAGAATATGCACTAATACCATATAATAGAGAGTATGTTGTTACGTTGGAATGCGAGAGGTCTCGATAACTAATTTTTAACGAGACACAAGCCTGGGTTCGCTTCCGTAAGGAACACAGACAAATTGACAAGTCTAGAGATTTTAAATGAGAACGTAAACTATATTGAACAATGGATTTCGAACCAACAACAACAAGTGGTAATTACAAATATATAGAAAATTACTCACAAACTCAACAAGATAGGATACACTTTAAAACACGCTGGTCTCTTCCAACGGCGATATCCCTCAGCGGCCACGACCTTGATGACGACGATTCTCGGTCCGTTGTACTGCGAAATTCACTGGTCCTCAACGAAGTTTCTCGCGATCCCAGAAACAGCAGTCACCTTCTTTCCGGCGATGCTCCAAAATAGAAGACGGACTTCCAGCCACAATAGAGTGAAGCACAAGTCGAACTTCTCGCCGACTAAATATTACCAGAGTCAGTCCAAAATCAGCTTTATAGCCACCAACTCCTGGCGTAACGAACTTCCTCAACGGAGACAGAAATTCTTCACCTTCTCCGCAATAACGACTGAAAACTGTAGTATCACAGTAAAGTCCTCTTCAAACTTCTGAATGGGAGTGTAGAATCAATCTTGGTATCGATATCTCAATCCTTCAGAAACTACTGGTAGTTGAGCACTGACGATATATAGTAGAATGATATAATATGTGTCGTCGCTTGTATTCGTACAGAAACTGAGAAACTCTCCGATCTGGGCGGGCTTTTATACTATTCGCCATGTCAAGAATCATCTAGATCTTTCTCGATACACCTGACCCAGTTTCTCTATTCTTGGAAGTCCTTTGCATATCTCGCGTACGTTCCAGAGAATCCACGAAAATGTGTGCACACCGCAACGGGTCTTCACGTAAACCGACGTTAACCCGAGACCAGCGCGTCATCATAAGGAATATACCAGAACAATCGTGTATTATAACATTGTGACACGGTAAACCGACCTAATTTCTCAAATACTGATTTATCACGTAGGCAATTTCAATTACTCTCCACATTATAACATTAGGTTTCTCACTAGCAGTGACTAGCGTTAGGTTACAATGGGCCCTCGTAACAATGTGAGTTAGGTGCCTAGGGGTAATGTTCAGTTTACTATTTCTGAGGTCTAGAGCTCGTTACTACGAGGATGGATTAAAACCTACCAACTATTTTTTTTTCAATCTATAAAAGAGAAATTATAAAAATAAATGTATTGTGAATTGATTACTACAAACGGAGTTGTGCGGATCTGAAATCGATATTAGATGAGGCCAGATTGTTTTATCGAAATCTAGGGATAAAAGTCATGTTGGTGTGAATGCAATATTTCGAAATTGTAACATAAACTTAATGAGCGACGACAGTAGTAAATCCATTATAGAAGGATGAAATTACTTGTTCACTTAACGACATGGCTAACAACATGTCTCCCTGGCCTTGGTGTGTTAAGTCTGGAATTTGTTAAATACTTTTGGGTTGATATTGGTGATGTTGTTCACAGAGTGGTGAATGATTGTTGTCAGACTGACAGGGTCCATGTCTATCACGTTGTTACGTGGCGTAATTACACTAGTCCCAAAGCCAAATAAAGATAAATAAAGACAGTTTTTAAAGAATTGGCCCGATTACTTTACTCCCGTTGTGTACAAATTAATGTCTTGCAAATCGACTAAAGAGGGTTTTTGGGAAACATTATTGATTCTGATCATAAAGGTTTTTTGAGTGGGAGGTTTATAGGTGAAAATATTCGTTTAATTTATGATTTATTGTTTAATATAGAGCAAATAATATCCCGGGGCTCCTTTTATCGGTAGATTTCGTAAAGGCGTTTGATTCCTTTTGGGGTGTGCTAGAGGCTTTTAATTTTGGTCCCTCCTTTATAAACTGGATTAAGTTGTTATTTAATGAAAGCGTGGCTTGTATAATAGTCAACGGTCATTTGTCTCCTTCTTGTTGAAGTTCAGAGGGGTGTCGACAAGGAGATCCTTTGTCCCCATATTTGTTGTAACTTTGTGCTGAGGTATTATCTTGTTTAGTTCGTAGCGATCATTCAATACGTGGACTGGAAATTGATGGTCATTGTTTCAAAATAAGTCAATATGCTGATGATACAGTGCTGATCTTAAATGGTTCAGAGGATGATATCAACGTTATATGGGGTCATTTGTATCAATAAGACATCTAACATTTAATCTTGTATTATGCGGTCTGTGCATTCTTTACAAGGAATGTACTTATGTTGTACGTAGTAAAGTTTAATTTGGTATCTTAGGGATGTATTAATACATTTATACAACGTACGTAGTTAAGTTGAATGTATTGTTTATACCTTAGGAATGTATGAATGCAATGTGTTACGTAATCACTACGCCGTGCTAGTTCCTCTTTGGCAGTAGCTTTAATTGAATTGAGTTAGCTTTATTCAGTCCTCCCAACAAGGAGGGTGTCTTCTCTTTACTACATATGTTGCCTATCTTTTCATTATCTGTCAAACCGTTCTACTTTTCCGAATCTTACATTACCGCATTTTACATTGCCGTTATGTTCTGCCCGTGCCTGCTTCCACGTGGTTTTTACGCAATGAATACATCTATGCTGCTTGCTCTCTCTCTCGCTTGTTGAACTTACTTTCCGTCAATCCATTTACCAGGTTACCAGAGGTAGCTATAAATATATAAGGTTTTGTACATAATTGTACCATTCTGAAGTTGGTTCAGTTCTTGTAAAATCATAGATGTATATGAGCATCTTCTGGACACCTTCTTCCTCCTTCTTCTCCCCTCCGTACTCTCTCTCTCTCCTTCCACTTCCATCGACCTGTGTTAAAAAACAATTCACTTTACTGTGTAGCAATGTAGTCATGTAGAATACAGTTATTGTACACATGAACAAGGAACGAAACGAATAGGACTGTAAAAGGTGTTCCTTTTGGCTAAATCAGAGGAAGTAAAGAAGATGAACGACGAATGACGATGATAGGTGGCGCACGACAAAACTCAAAACTAAGAACATACATTTACTTACATGTCAATAGGACGGTTATGGTACATAAGGGTGTTTAGATGTAACTTGCTTTAGGTTGTAACGATGATACAAATTGAATCAAATTTAGATTGCGTATAGCACGGCATGTCTCTCTTCGGATATTCAATTAATTTGAAAATTTCACTATGTGATGTTTAACTAACAGACCAGAATGTTCAGTGACTATTCGGTATCGAGAAGCTTGGAAGGTTTGTTTTCTCGGAAGTGACTAATGCTCTCATTCACTCAGATTTATCATATTTTAAGTTAAATGCTTTCGTTATTTTTGGTTATTCAGTGCCACATTTTGGGTGTTTCATTTTCATTTGTGAAGACCTGGGGCAAATCAAGAATACCGTAGAGCTGTCCTGCTTTACAGGAGCCGTTGTATCAGACCAATAGTGTTATGGTGCCAATTACAAGAGAGCCTCAGATTGCATTTCGATGTATGTGCTTGTTCACTCAGGAAAGAAAACAATACAACAACCAATGTACTACCGTTGTCGGCCTATATGTGTGACTGGTAAATAGTTACTTGTATTGCTCTTCCTCATGTTAATCCAGAAGCAACAGAAGGTCCTTTGAAGATCAAATCAGAAAAGAAGAAAATGAGATAAAAAAAGTTGTTATTTTGTTGAAGTCATTGCCGATAAACGATATTGACAATGAATATGGCATCTTCCGGGACTGGGTTAACGTGATGCGCTCACCGACACCTACAGTATTCAGTTTGAGGTATATACGCCATCGATATGACATCATAATTAAGCTACACGTGTAAGCTCTAGAGGTAGTATAGTTCATAGGATATCCCGAAGATCAATGTTGCTTGCTTTACAAACTTACAGCACGTTTTACACTTTCATGTAGGAACCATTTGATTTTAACGGTGGCAGAGGGATTAATGTTTCAAATGAGGAGATATCTTTTGAGAATGCATCTGGCATCAGCAAATTGAAACGATGATTTTGCAAATTTGGATTGTTGTGAATGCATTTGGCTAAAGTAGAGTGAATGAACATAACGTTATTTTACACCCCGTCTCCCACCCCGTCCCTCCCCTCATGGCCCGCACTTGTTCACGATCATCTTTCAGACAAAAACAAAATGATGACTCCAGTTTTTTAATTTTTTTATAGAAACGTTTGCGAGCTCCACCCTCCCCCCCCCCACCCCCTTCATCAGTTCCGGATTGTTATTAATCTTTGTATCACTGACTGCAAGGTAGGCAGCGAAAACTTGGTTTCCTCTAAGATACTTCAGTTCTCATATGGTTGCTAGTACCGGTGAAAAGCTATTCCGTCCGTGACTAACCAGAAATGGAGCTTAAAACCTACCGTAGGTACGACGCAGATCACATCTCTTAAGCAGTATCTGTACTGCGCACGGCGTACGTCACCCACAGTAGCAATAATAATAACAACAACAAGAGCAGCTTCAAGTATTGCTGTGGTTTGTCGTGTTCCATGAACTCCGCATACGATTGTATAACCACCTTCTTCAAATACAAAATTATTATTTGTCATCAGTGTCGCAGACGTCGGGTATACGATTCCCTCTTATAAGATGAGGCATTTACGCACTGATCTATAACGAGTCCCATAAATAAACCGTTTAATTAATTTCTGGACAATTTAAAGGCGATGAATGGCAATGACCTTTGACATCGTAAGTTTAAGCAGTATCTGAAGGCCAATCTGATATTGGAAGAGAATTGAAGTCAATTCTCTACGAGGAGCACAATTTCCCATGAAAAGGAAATGTCATATGTTTGTTTACGCTTCTAAGATTTTAATAATAAATTGGAAATTGAGGCAGCTGGGATTCGCCGAAGTGAGTAGACACCTGGGAAATGTAATCTACGACCCGACGCTACATTTTTGACGTCATGCGCACTCCCAAGAGATCTTTGTTACCTCAGTGAGAGAATTCTTCAACGATTGTGTATCGTTTACATTTGTTGTAAAGTTCGGTGATCCTTTTGAGTTTTAGTCGGTTTCTCTCACAAGAATATGAATCAATCACCATTTTCAACAACAGATTTTACATGATTGGGTTGAATAATGTATTAGATGGATTAAGGCGTCCCGTGGCTGAAACTGATGGCTTCGCAAATTTGTTGCAAAATGTCTGCAACTGTATACGCTAAAATCATATCCTCATAGCATTTGGTGTAACGAAGATCTTTTATTTTTAATTGGTTATATTTGTAAATGCATCTGGCAACAGCTGAGTAAATGATGTGATCAGAGAAATTGACCTGAGAAAGTTTTTGCTTTTCTTTAGAATATTTTTTATAATTTATCCATAAAGGAATATCATATTGCATCGAAAATGCTAGGATTCATTGATTAATTATCCAAATGTTTTATTATAGCCTACGAAGAGCACTTGAAACAATGGCTACGCTGATGACGTCACAAACCATTTAATTACTGTGATCCTTGTGTATTTACTTTGTCTGCTTGCTCTTGGATTGCTTTTGCTTTTCAAGCCTAAAAGGGTTTTTAAGAGTACTTCCTTTCGCAAGACTTGGTTCTTGAAGATTAAAGTATCTGTCATTATGTTTGAAATCTTGTTGTAATAAACAAATAATACTTTAAATGAAATTTAAAACAGAATAAAATTTCATGGAAAAGGGGAAGTTTATAGCCAGTCAAATTGGGTTTCATTCAATCCACCATATCTCGGGTTAAGGACGAGATATGGAGTTTGAGTTTTCACCTTACAAAATACAATTATATTCTCGTCAATGCTATATACTTATATAGTGTTACATTGTCTACCACCTCAGTATTCCTTTATGTGGTATAGTGGACATATCGTCTACACCTATACGTTTTATTTACTCGTTTATTACCAAACTAAATCAAGTGGATTCTCAAGAAATGCTGCCGTTTTCTTCACGGATACAATGAACCTTTTTCTTAGGGAAGAAAAAGATTGTCTTTGATGATAAATGTTAAACGGTTGGAATGAAACTCAGGATATGAAATAAATAAATATCATCAATTTTATATGCATGAACCACCGACCATTCTGCTCACCTAACCATTTATGTTCTCTACTTAACCCCAGGTTCAGCGCTCCCACCCAGAAAATTAGTTTTAAGGGGAGCGGGTTCTTTGACTGTAATTGGGTCTCTTACATTGTTAGGCACATATACTACCCATGCGCCTCGTGAAATATACAAACCTACATTACTACTACAACTACTGTCTCGTCTGAGACAACACACAAACAATAGAATTACAACAAAGTGGTATGGCTATGCTATGTATGTATTCTTAATTAAAGAAGCAAAGAAAGAGAAGGTAAAGTAATTAAAACAACAAATGTTTAATATCCAACATAAACAATTAGCACAATTAGTCCAATCCATATCCGGACGTATACACAAGTAGGGGGAGGGACTCACTCTTGCTATCTCTCTTTAGACCCGCTCGGCCGTCATATCCAGGGCACTAGTCACGCCCACCCAAACCCAAAGAACCTGTATACAAATTGTTGAGTAATTGGTAGTGATGATGTCTCCGACATTCTAGAATGGCACCAAGGAAAACCAAAGAACATATCTCAGCTAATAAAGATTCCACAAGAAATATCATTTCTAATATAAATGTAGCGTAAATGGATAGTGTAACCAATATAGTACAATACAGAATTAAGAAAAATAACGGGATGAACAATATATGCTATGAGTCCCTATTGAGGAGAAAACATTTTTGACTAAATTACACAATGGAATATAATGGAATCACTTTAAATTCATAAATGCCTAAACCAACTTTCTGTATACTGGACCAGTCTCGAATGCGAGATCGAAATGATCGAAATGTTAGACAAACACTGGTTTGTTGCCGTGGCAATCATGAAGTCATAATTAAAAGAAATGAAGACATGGTGTACATTGCCATGAGTATATGCAAATATGTTTATGGGCAAAGAAATGTTTCAAATTGCAAAAGAATACTGTACAGTATATATAGCCTACTTGCAATTAGTTACAGCAGTAGTACTGTATATGTTTTCACACCCACCGAGTCTCATTACACACTGTGCGTACTTCTTAAATCATCCAGCTAAATACTTCGAGTAACATGAATGATTTGAGCTAGAGTCAATGTCAGCAACCTTATCGAGGTGCTTCAACGAAGAACCGAAGCGTAAAGCGTCCAATGTTGATACTATAACAGAAGAAACCTTGTCGCTAAGCCTAGCAATAACGTAAGCACTAGGCCTACTTCTAATTCTAGCAGTAACGACATGACTGACCAGGGACTAGGCGTAGAGATCTTTCAGACTCGCAATAACACTGCGGTTACTACAAGTCCAAACCTGTCGAACAATCATACAATGGGGCTCGGAACCTATTCAAAAACTGCTCATTCCCAGGCCCAGTAAACGTTTATTTGAACGGTTCATCTACCGAATAGGGATAGACGAGTTCTACTCAAAAGAATGTTAGCAACAGGCAACGTTGCTATAGCCTAACTGTTGTAGCGTTTACGGACTTTTCAGAACACACACAACTCAGCATCTGTTTATTGCGCAATTCGTCCTGGTAGGTCAAAAAAAAGTTTTAAATGTTATCTTTAGAAATTTGTTCATTTGTTCTTATTTACTTGTCATTTCCCTCCATTTTTGAGTGTTTGAATTGATTAAACTACCTAAATTTAAGACCAAACGATACTGCTTCATTCGTATTTTTTCACTCTTAATGTTCGTCGGAAGAAAATACTGTTTTACATGAGGTGACTATAACGTCATTCAGGAAAAAGATCAAGGGAGGCATAAGGAAAATTAAATACAGATCAGCAAAAATTAGCGAAAAAATGCCGTTTTCTAACATTTGTGAGCGTCATTTATGAATGACGTCATCGAGAAGGGCAGCGGACTTCGGCTATCGCCTTGTCCGCTCAGCCTCCTTGATGACGTCATCATCGGTCTCAAATCAAATTTAAGACCGGTTCCCCTAGTATTTATCCCCTAATTAAACACAATACGTCCAAGAGTGCTTGGAGCCATCCCAGAGTATAAGAACATACATGTATAGAAATTATTCAGTAATTTTTAGAGACAAGTTTACCAAACAATTATGGGTGCTACGCCTACAAGCAACATTCCCCTCCATGCACGTCAAATGTATCTCTATTAACCTAAAGCAAGAGTTTGAATTCATCGCTAAAGTTAATAGGAATGTTACGTTGCATGCTATATAGATATAGTATGATTGATCAAACTAATACATGTGACCAAATGAAGATTAATTACTTAGCAGTAACAGCTTTTCATAGAAATGCGGTATAAGCAAGAGAGAAATTGTTGAAATTTTGAATTTATCAGGTAGTACAGAAATACATAGAAAACGAAAGCTTGCAATGCGAATCTAAGGTACTTGCTCCGGATTCTTATTTGCAAGCTATTGAGCCCCTCCTTTGATTTGGTTGAGCAGTTTACTCATTTGGCCTGTGATCGTCTGAGGGTATTTCCTCTTAATCTTTTCCTGCTGCCTGAATAGCCATTTATCGAAGTAATGCAGGTCATCCGGCTTCTCTGGGATGTACTGCAGGTTGGTTCGTACTTCGGGAATCATGGCGTAAAATTCTTTGCAGCTTCCTTTTATCTCCACTGCTTTCTTTTTCATCATTATGTAATAAACCCGTTTGGCTACTTCAACTGCCTTTTCTCCTCTGCTTTGGCAAGTAGTGAGCTCTTCTTTCATAATATTGAAGAAACCTGCAACAGCATTAAGCCCACCCAGGAATGCGGAGAGTGCTGGTATTAGGGCCTCACTAACGATCCTGATTGCTGCCTCATTGATGTTTAACTGCTGACTTTCCGCCACCGGAATAGTTTCTGCGCCCATATTGAGAAGAGGGCTAGCAATTGCACCCACAATTTGAACAATCGCAGGTGTAATGCCCCATCTCATTGAGATTGAAGAATTTTTTTCAAGTTTTGCTTTATTTTTCATGAGTTCTTTGTTAAGATCCTTAAGCTCAGATATCAACACCGTCGCCTCATCCTGTCTCTGCTTTAGGGGAACCATCATCTCCTCGTGCATCCTTACTATCTCGGTGCAGCATTGCTGGTATCCGGTCACTTCTTCTAGGATATCAGGAAGACATTCTTTCCATTCTTCTAGTTCCAGCCCTTCATAGTACTCAAAAAACTCTTGGATGCATCTTACCACTTGAGTAGACAGAGGCAAAACCCCTTTCACGTAGACGATGGCGTCTTGCCTTGTCTGGTCACGGATTTCATTGATACCAGTGGCCTTGTTTGCATCAGAACCCACAGCATTCTCCGCATATAGAGATCTAAGACACAGTGAGAATATCCGCATGTTTTTCGGCAACCCTTGACACTCGACTGAGAAACTATTCATTTTTTTCTGCGACAGATTTCTGTAAGTGGAACAAAAAGATAAAAGAAATAACTTTATGGCACGATAATATATTAAGCAAAGATATGTCGGCCTACATTATTGAAATGCTTACAAGCCTACAAGTCCACTGATTTACGTTACAAAGACCATTGTATTTCACTAACTAGAACATTATTATAACTTGACTTTTGCAAAGTGAACTGTACCATCCAACATGGTTTGTTTGTACGCCAAAAAAACCCTCTGTTATTTGTTCGTATTGCTTATATATATATTAAATATTAATTTACTGTTGCAAATTACGACAGCTCGTTTTACAGTAGCTTCCATACCATTCCTTTGGAAGAGAAACAAGATTTAGACTCTAAATCTACAGTATCACAAGAAAAGAATCTTTGAGAGATCCTAGGTTGCATGTGGATGATTTGGATGCATCCTATTGATTGGAAAGGCCTGTTGTTTGCGGTCAAATGTTATAAGAGGTCACCAAAGGAAAGAAGGAGGAACCTTGCTTAAGAGTTATTTGTTAGTAGAGCTCTAATTTAATTTTAGCCAAGTTGGTACTTATCATCAATTGCTAGTGGGGTAAACGACAACGCACATAGATAGGAGGAGGTAGAGTGATGCTATTAGTAGCCAATAGGCGGAATGAATCAAATCTGCATCTCTCTGGGAGGCTTGCTCACATTGTTTGATAATATTGCCTATCAATAAGGGCAGCACATCCATTCAGACATTCCCTTAGTTATAGGCAATTATATATCGTGTTTACAAGGTTTTTACATATTGACGTTTTGACTTTCGGTGAACGCGAATGACCTCGGACCTTCACCAAAATGAGACAATTCTTCTTCTTAATATGGGGCATCCGCACAACGAGTATGCGTTGGTCCGAGCCTCTCCTTTGGAAATATCGCGTTTTCTAAAGCTATGTCGTATGCAGTAATGCATTGGCATGCCCAAATGTAAGAGTGGAGAACATTCACCTGTCGTCGTCAGTCAGGATTTTTTCCTTTTTTGCATTCAGACTGGGAAGAATTAGACCACTATAATTGGACTACACCACCACTCCCTCCACCCCTCATCTTTTTTACCTCACAAAAGTATTTGACTTGCTTATATATACCTCATTTGTAGTTTAAATGTGCCTTAGAAACACCATTTAACGTATAATATTTCCCTTTTTTTCACAGAGGGGGGGGGGGGGGGACCCGCATACCCCCTTAAATGTTAGTCGGCTTTATTGACCCCAGGACAGCACCCCAATTTAGAACATCCTTGATTCTCTTCTGGCCATCTCATAAGGTGTTGGACCCTACCTACATCAATCAATTTATTATTATTTAGTTAACGCTACCTATGTAGACTTATCGTAAAGTATTTGCGTTAAAATACACCGTTTAACGTAACCAGCACTGCAATATCCTAATGACAGTTGTTCGGATAAGGTTTGTTATATTCTATGCCTCAATGCTGTTACGATTAATCTGCAGCTCCTAAAGTCTCTTGTCTCTATCACGAGTCGTTACATAGAGCGATCCCAACACTTCCCTGTAATCTCCCCCTCTCCCTACTATCTGAACCCTTCGCATAGCTGCCCTCTTCATTAATCTTTTACATAACATTTTAGGTGATGTGTAAGGGTGACAGTATTAAAACACCTAACGAGCCTTTCTCAAAATCAGAGAGCAATCGATCAAACTAAAACACCGTCCTATAGCTTAGGTCCTCAAGATTGCAAAGTCTGAAAAACCAATACTGCTCCAAGTTTAAAGCTAATGGGCTATACAGAGATTGATGTTGTATTCCATATAGAGTAGGAGTTTATTGCAAGCCGTTTAATCATTCACCTCTAAATTCTGCTTAAGTGTAATATGATCTACTTAAATCGAATTTAATTCAACTTAAGTGATACAGAATTGGACTTAAATAAAATGTATTCCACTTAAATGAAATAAAATTTCAGTTAAGTAGAATACAAATGTCCCCTTTTCCTAAAGTGGAATGCAATTTTACATAAGTTTAATGGAATTTCTCTTAAGTATAATTGGAATTCACTTAAGAAGCTCATTATTTCATTTCAGCTTAATTGAATTCTACCTAATCGAAATGGCAATTTACGTAAGTAAATATATGGCCTATTTTACTTAAATAAAATGAACTCCACTGAAACCACAATACTATTTCATTTAGATGAACTTAACTGATCATTAGACGGGGAAAGGTGTAGGGAAATGAACCGTCTCTCCATCTTTATATGCTACACTTCAAGTACATCTTCCCTCCATCCGCCCAATATTGCTGTTCATCCACAAACAATTACGAAAATAAGAGATTATGAAATTAACGACGGCGACATGTGTTCAAGAGTACATTTTCAAATGTGTATGATTCTTTCGTACGTTTTGTACCACGCCCGTTTCTGTATCGTCAAGTGGTGTGTTAATTGCTCAAATGTGGTCGTCTTCACTTGTGACTGGTAGGGGAGGAGAGACGGTTGGGGGTCCAGGAAGGTAATGAAATGTGTGCTCTAACTACTTTAGGATATGTAAATAGTTTGTTAGTTCGACTTTCATTTGTGCAGCGACCGTTTTGTTTGCATCATTTCGGGTGAATTTTCGTTCCACGTCTAAAGCGGAACTGTAATTCAATGTCTCGAAGGTATGTTTCAGTAAGTTTGATTCATCACGTGACAAAATTGTGCGCGAGAGGTCTCTAATGAAAATTTTTTCTCTAACATTTTTGGGATTATTAATGGCAATGTAGAAAAGATTGCCATAGTAGAATAAAACAAGAATAAAACACCGCGTTGCCCTACGCATCCCTTACGCATTAAGTATATAATAATCTGACTTTATTAAATTCCTCTATGAAATACGTCCTTTCTTTGAATTATTCTTTGGTAGCTCTCATGAATTTGCCATTCTCTTACTAATATTGTTTACGTACAAGGTCTTATTAATTTTAACCCAAATATTGAACAGTGATGCAATGTAAGACGATATGTATACTCAGACATTATACGAAAACTAATGATTGATAAATATTATTTTCTTTGGAGTACTTGTTTTCTACCAAGAACACATATAATTATAATGTAACTGTTCTGACGTCAGCAGCCGATCATTATAGACTACTAAGGATACATCTAACACATACAACTATGTTGTATCCATATTGTTACGAAGTCCAGATATCATGGTTTGGGAAACGAACACAATAAAGTAAGTTAGAGAGGTTTTGTTTTTAAAATGAATCTAATACGTGTCTCTTGGTAACAAAAATATATAACTTAGCATACCTTAATACTTAAAGTTAACTTAGCGCGCACGCAAGGTACCTCGGCTACCGCTGGGCTCTCCGTCGGGGTGTCAAATCCCAGGGTAGTCGGTGTTGATTAAGTAACCGTAGTGCGGGTGTGTCTGGAAGCTTCCGGAAGGCGTTTTACGTAAATTACAGTTCTGGTATAGAGAACAGGACCAGGTAAGGTAAATGATCCAGAAGTATGTCCAGAAGAATGGTATCCAAAAGAGAGTTAAGAGAAAGTCACACACAGCGTGGTTGGCATGGTGAAGAAAGGCCGGATCGGGAAAGGTGGGTTTTGTAAGTGCTAGGCAGACATAGTTGTTTTATGTGGCGTGACGTACAGGTTGGTGCCACTGGGAGAAGAGGCCGAGCCACTCCTTGAAAACTAATTTATATGACATTCGGTGAGGTTACTCGACCGTAGCTTATAACTGCACTGATTGTGCCCTACGTTTAGAAATTAGCATAATAATGCACCCTTTAAGAATTGCATAACATCAATTAGCGTAGTAAACCTTTAAGGTAACATGATACATCATAACAATATGCAATTCCTATCAAAATACTTTTCTCAATTCGTTCTTCTTAGACTTTGTTTATTTTTCTTCTTTCTTTCTTTCTGTTTCTTTCTCTTTAAATCGTACTTAAATGTTCTTCTGATATACATAAACCGATTATCCTCTTTTCGATCAATAAATTATGATAGTTATCGAAGTTTAAAGGACTAAACGTTGCTGCAATAATCAGATATGCCTATCTGATCAAATTCAGTACAAAGGTTGTGTTCAATGTTTTTAATATTGACATATCAGTGCATTACCCTGGAAAATAAATTAAATATAGAAACTAATATATAACTTTGGCTTCAAGCTGTTTGCTCTCTAATCGAATGTGTAATCTCAGTTGAAGATCACAATTTACACAGAGAGAGATATAGAGATTATATATTAATAATATTTTTTTCTGACACACTGATATTTGAGTATATTAAATAGCATTACCAATAATAATACATGCATATGTTAAATTGTAACACGCTGTTGTCGTATGCATGATGTTGATATAGATTCTGCATTTGCAAAGCGAATAGCACCGCTAGGGTCAAACCAAAGTTCAATTTTTGTTAAGTTTGAAAACAATGCATGCCCATCCCTAAATCATTTTTCGAATACTAAGTGTTGGCTATTGATTGTCATTTCTAGCTATATCCGAGATAAACTTGTCAACGTACATTTCTCAAAATATTGTTATGATAAACTGGACCAGTTATTCTCTAGATGTTCTAACTCAACTTCTGGGACTTTTTAAAACGTACAATAATTATATGTCCCAGTGTGCATGTCTACTTTACAAGTCACAGCAAAATGGTTCTTGAAATTTTGGCATTGGCTACCTTCAGTGATATTTTTTCTTGTTCTTGTTTCCATTAGGAGTGAGAGATAGCCATGTAAAATTCGTTTATGGGAGCTGATATTCCGTACCTATCTGAAATCATGTGCCATCATGATCAGAAAGACTTTGGCTTATCTATGTTTTTCTCTCCATCTTTTTTTTCGGGTGAAATATTCACAGAGTTGACACTGAAACCAATACAATAAGAAGGCCGTGTGAACAGCCCAAACAATATTTAGATTCAGTATTTGCAAAACACCAAACAGAAATCTATCAAGAAAACATGTCAAAATGAGCCCATGACGTTCGATGATATCATATTAAGACTATACCAACTCTTTAGCCTTGAATGTGGAGGTACATTAATCCTTGACATCTCCAAAATACATTACAATTGTTCTGCTTTATGTTTGGAGAAGTTCTTCATGACAATTATCAATACGACTAAGACCGATGATAGTAGTTGGGTGTGTGTCTCATTTAATTTGACTTTATCTCGTAAAATTGCACGAGTATAGGTAGATTAGTTTAGATCGTAATAGACTAACGGTCTGATAAATAGCAGTATTATTATAAAGCAATGGTTGCTTAGTGTGTTAGCAAATTTTTTTTTATTGTTATTAAAGCTAGGTGGTAGAGCAGATTCTCGACTCAGGCATGCTCTGTTTACAATGTTAGAGATTAACTGGATGAGTCTTGAGGTGAAGTTTTTCGAAGCTATAAAGGTACACATTTACTATTATTATATTTTCAACATCTGCTAGGAATATACCGTTACGATAAAATTCACAGCAAAAAGAAACTGTAAACAAAACTCAATGGATTTGTGATGTCATATGCAATTAGTGATGATATGCAAATTCATAACTGATAATTGAACCATTTTACACTGCATATGGGTATCAAAACTAATCGAACTTGGAATGTAAATGGTAAACGTAAAGAAAGTGACGAACATTATGAGACGAATGAATTATCGCAAAGTAAACGAATACCGTAACTCACTCATCGTTACAATAGATGTTTGTATTTTCTTGTGTATGTTAGTATGTGCTGTCTTATTTCCATTGTTATAGTTCAATTTCAAATTGATTGTGTCATAATTTACGTAATACATCAAAACTGTAACAAAGTTACTTCCAATATAAATCAACAGTTCATGAAGTATTAAGAAACGACGGTATACGTTATAGATACACTGTTGGCAAATGCATTATAACGGTTTCCCTTTGCAGATGTATACTATAGATAAGTGTTCTAAAATGTTTATTCTGAAATTATTGCTTTCGAAAAATGCAATATCACAAAATGTCTTTCGACGTAATCTTACCTTCGATTGTATCAGATTTGTTAATCTCTACTTGTGGCTTGAGGTCTACTAGTATATACTTTACGAGGATATTCGTGTCCCTTCCCAAAAGAGTAATGCGTCAGAACCGTCAATCCTGTTATGAACATACCGTGGTATGATTCAAGCCACGGTTGGACTTTGGTTTATTATATTAACATATCAATGGACATCTATGCAAAGTTTCTGTTTAAAAGTAAATACAAGATAACACTGCAGGTAATTCTGTACCTGTCAATATTTACTGTTTGCGATTTTACGATTGTTTTTGTCTCTGCATGATTATACCTTTTGATCTAAAAGTAAAATATCCCCCCAAAAGTACCTTAAATATGAATGAAAAGCATTATTCTTTTGGTCGAGAAAGGAAATCTTAAATTGATAATACTTATAAAGATATAACTTTAGCGATTAGCTTAACAACAACCGTGTATATTTAACCTAGCAGTTTGTCTTATCAAACTATTAGGGTAAGACAACCTACATAACCGAACATCATACTGTTTTATAAGGATTAAAAGGCTGCTCTGATTTGATTTTCGAAATCGCGTCATGTCCCATGACACAAAATGAACAACACATGAATTAAGGAAATGGATTGAACGTATGGAAACAAATAGATAGTGACAAATAGAACATAATCGTTCAACGTTGAAATACAAATTGCAACATGATTAAATTTAAAAAAAAGCGTCAACTGTTATCGCATTTTTCACATTTGGGACGCATGTTCCATCGTATCTGCATGTAGTGCAATGTTCTAAAGTATTATGGTATAGTAAAGTATAATATACATATAATTCTCATGGTCACACTCGCTATACCACAAAGCAGATTGAATATCTCGCCTACAGTGTTGCGGATAATTTTGCTGTATGTATACCTGTAGCTTAGAGCAACTGTTCCTGTGGCTTTCTTTTCGTGGGAGTTGCTCAACCATTACCACGAACGTTATAATGTGTTAATATATGCATATACATACATAGCACGTGACATCGTTGTCCTCCATTCTCTTCTTCGTCTTCGTCTTCGTTACGGTGACACATCCGCAAAAAGGGACAATATCTCACCACACACACGTCAAGAGAGTAATTAGTTAAATCTGACACGAGTACTGATATGAGTGACAGGATTTACAGAACCACTGGAACTACTAATGAGGTCTGAAGGCAGACTATTCCAATCCCTAATTGTATTTGGAAGAAAACTATACTTATAGCAATTGGTACTGGCATACAATTGGCAGAAATGCATATCCTGCATGTTCCGACTCCTTGCAGAGGCTTCCTTAGGCAGTCAATAAGAATCTGAGCCTGACCATGGATGCCCTTAGCAAATAAGATGAGGATTCTATGTATAATTGCGTAAAAGAACTGTGCGCACCTGATCGGTTCATTAAATTATTTCATTTTCAAAATTCCAAAGCAAAACAGCGCATAATACCGCGTCCTTCAGCGAGCCTGTGAGCCTCTGAGGGTATTTCTTCTTAATCTCGTCTTGCTGCTTGCTTCGCCACTTATCGACGTAATTCTGGTCATCCGGCTTCTCTGGAATGCACTGCAGGTCGGTTCGAACTCCGGAAATCATGGCGTAAATTTCTTTGCAGCTTCCTTTTATCTCCACTATTTTTCTTTTCATCATTATGTAATGAATCCCTTTGGTGTCTTCAACTGCCTTGTCCCCTTTGCTGTGGAAAGTAGTGAGCTCTTCTTTCACTATACTGAAGAAACCTGCAACCGCATTATGCCCACCCAAGAAAGCGGAGAGTGCTGGAATTAGGGCATCGCTAACGATCATGATTTCTGCCTCATTGATGCTTAACTGCTGACCTTCCGCCACCGCATTAGCCACGTCAGATTCTGCGCTCATATTGAGAAGAGGGCTAGCAATTGCACCCACAATTGGAACAAACGAAAGTCCAATGGCCCACGCCTTCGACTTGGCAGCTTATGCTTCCAGTTTTGCTTTACTTTCCATGAGTTTTTTGTTAAGATCCTGAAGCTCAGAGATCAACACCCTCGCCTCATCCTGTCTCTTCTTTAGAGGAACCATCATCTCCTCGTGCATCCTTACTATCTCGGTGCAGCATTGTTGGTATCCGGTCACTTCTTCCAGGATATCAGGAAGACATTCTTTCCATTCGTCTAGTTCCAGCCCTTCATAGTACTCAATGAACTCTTGGATGCATCTTACCACTTGAGTACACAGAGGCAAACCCCCTTTTACATAGACGATGGCGTCTCGCCTCGTCTGATAACGGATTTTATCGATATCAGTGGCCACGTTTGCATCAGAACCCACAGCATTCTCCGCATATAGAGATTTAAACATAGTGAGAATATCCGCATGTTTTCCGGCAATTCTTGCAACTCAACGGAGAAACTATTCAGATCTTCTGCGACGGACATTCTGTAAGTGGAACAAAAGAAATAAAGGAAATACCTTTATGGAACGACAGTGTAAAAGACAATCGAACTTTTGACGGAAAAAAGAAGAAAATGTCGGTATTACAAATTGAAATTTCAAGAAAGATTTCAAATGTTTAAAACATTGTCCACATTTCAATACATTACTCGAAAGTCTGAGGACAAATTAATTTATTTTCAGATGAAACAGACGAATTTTTTGGATTAAGTATCCCATCTGGACCACCGCAGGATCTAAAAAGTAAAATTTTTCTGGCAAAGATCCGCAAACTAGCCACGGGTAAGCTCTCTCCGCCTCCCCCATTTTCTGATAGCTTCTTACGCCACTGATTACTCTTCCGACCTTTAAGTTCCTAAACACTGACTAATTTAACATTATGCAAGGAGTTGTTAGGGCAACTCCCTGCGTTATGCGTCATCGGTCGGTGTAGAAGTTATTACGTGCCAAACAAGAAATTCAAAAATGCATTGAGGTTTCGATGACTGCTGCAACTTCTTATTAAGACTATAGAACTGTATTTGCCTGCAAATACGCAGTATTGTAGTGCGCTTGGAGTGCTTGCAGTATTAGGAAGAACTCTCGGTTGTTCATGGTGTTATTTTTGGGCGTACAACACACCAGGGAGTATAGTCCTGTAGGTACCTGCAAATTGAGGGCGCTTGTGAGCGCCATGATAGGCTCGGAATAAGTTGGCCACACAGCTAGCCTTTGAAACTGCAAATGTACAGAGACTACATGAAACTTTAAGTTTTAACGTCGAGTCTTGTAGGTATCGTTCACTTGGCCAGTAATGCCAACATTGTAGAGCGCATCGCACTACAATAATAACATGCTTACAATACCTACGGGTCCACTGAATTGTTCACTGACTTTAAATAGACCAATGTTTTTCACTAACTAGAACATGAGCGACATTTTAGCTCAATTGACTTTTGTAAAGTTAACTTTACCATCTATCATAGTTCATTGCTCTGTTTATTGTTTGTGTTGTTTATCTTTATGTTGTCCTGGAAGAGAAACAAAATTTTGGACTTAGCTTTGGTTTGAACTGGAAAGGCCTTGGAATCATTTTCTTGTGAAATTGTATTTTATTTAAGTTTAACATTTCACTTAAGCAGAATTTAATTTTACCTGAGTGGAATTCTATTTCACGTAAGTAGAAATGAATTTCAAGGGTGTGAAAACTCACAGCACAGTGTACACATGATACAGCGATGGAATGCTCAGGTCCAGCTAAAGATAACAAAAGTATCACGTTTCATTACTGTCTGTATTTTGTAGTGACACGAACTAAAAGTCACTTGCAAGCAACAGAAAGTTAACTTTTTCAGATGGCCGCACGCGGTTTGGGGCGAGTCTTCAATGCCTTTAGGTCAAAGTAAATTTCACTTAGGTAGAATTCAATTTTTCTTAAGTGAAATTGCACAATATTGGTCTCAATTTTAATTAGGTAGAATACAATTCGATTTAAATACAATTTAATTCTACATTAAAACAAGTAATGCAAGTGCACTTAAGTTGAATGCATTTCGCTAATGGGGTAAATGTTAAAACGACTTGCCATAGGAGTGGACTAGAGCTATTGACGAGGATCAAATTTCATTTAACGTCAACAGAGATCATAGTCTGAGACAACAACTCCAAAAGTAAAGCATTGTCAAACTTGAGATGTGATATGTAGGTCTGTCTTAAAGGTTCATATTGCGTTTATCTGCAAATTTTAGCATTCCATTGTCACTTAAAATGATTTACATATAAGCAACTTGCGATTGATGAAAGATAGGTTACTGTGATAGTGGTTTTACTTGGCGAACTCTAATTGACGAGTAATTAACCTTTTTGTAAAAACTGACAATTTTGTTGGAACAAAAAATCATGCATGCACCATTTCTTATACATATTTTAAAATCAACCAATCAAATCTTCTCTATCACGTGACGTCACACAAGATAACCGCCTGTTTCGCTCCTTTTGTACTTTCACTGATGTACTAGGCCCATGGGCGTCAATGCTGATGGGGGGGGGGGCGGGGGACACGTCCCACATTTCGATGGGTGGGGGAAACACTATCAAATATCCCCCCCCCCCCTTGCATTTGGAAAAAGAGTAGTGTCGTGGTTCTATTTGGTTAGGGCTTACACATCTCAGGATTCGTATCATCGAATATCAATCAATGTTGCTGAATGGAGAATTCCACCCAGAACTCGAGAGTTGGTACCCTGAGCTCTCCGACAATCGTTAGCTTAGTCTGCATTTCTTTCGAGGCCAGTTCCAGTCGTCGTCGGTTGAAGGGTATAGACAAATATTCAAGTCGATGAATCCCGCGTACGGGCTATGTTTGGTGAAGTCGAAGCTATCTTGCGGTTGCTCCTCGTCTCCCCCGCCAGTTTCGACGGAAGCCGAGAGATCTTCTAGTGCTTTGAGGCGTTTGAAGATATGGCTACGGAGCACCATGACTCATTAGAGGCTGAACCATGTGATGGTGTGCCATATTCACCGCGAAGGTCTAGCCCAGTTGAAGCCTGAGGGGTTTGCAGAGAAGTTCGTTGGTTCCTCGGATTACAGAAGCCGCATCTTCGGGTGATTCCAGTAGAAAACTAGTGCGCTCCGTCATTATCATAAGAGACAGCACTTTATAGCTAGAGCCAAAGCTTGTACATATTTGTTGTTTAGTTATAGATGGTGTCTCAAAGACGATGCCAGTTTCCTAATATTGGGGGAAAGGAATAGGGAGCATATTCCGTGTCAGCGCATCCCATGTTACCTTGTTGTTGAGTGATACCGGACTTTATTCCACAGTGTGAACACTGGGTACACACAGGGACGTTGCTAGAGGGGGGGGGGGGGGGTGTGGGGGTGTCTCACGCCCCAAACTTTGTAAAACTGACGATAGTTGGAAAATTTGACTGCGACACTCTAGTTTATCTAGGCCTATTCATTTATTCCTGTGATTGTGCATGACCTGAAAATTGAAAAATTTCGGTCAAAATTGACCTTAAATCAGTCATATTTATCACGTTTTCCTTGCCACTTTGAGAAATTGTATCTCGCAATTCTTATACTCCACCGTACAAAACTTCGTATGATTTTCAATACCCCCAAAAAAGAATGCCTAATAGAACTACCGTCATAGGCGTAGGTGCCCAATTTAATTGGGGGGGGGGGGGGGGAGGTGTAACGAATTGCCCAAAAAATATAACCAACATTTTTCATGTGCATATCATATAGGCATGCATCGGTTTTTACATCGCATGCCAATAACATACAATCATTTTCCGTGTTATTATCCTTCCATATTGGTTAGAATTATTGGCGAAGCCGTTACAATATTTATGGTAATAATAATATAAGTTTAACCACTAAAAAACACATCGTATCAGCATATTGCCCGAATTTTCACAAAAATATATGGTTGGGGTGGGGGGGGGGGCTAAATAAGTTTGTGATAGGAGTGCCAGTGGGTACAAATGTATCGAAAAAAGTGCAGAACAAAAGTGCAGTCGCGAAACACTGGGTGTCTGACTGACACTGACCGTATCGTTGACGAGTAGCGCGAGGGTGAGGTGGTGGGGGGGGGGGAACAAAGCAGCAGTCGGAATTTTCTGCTTCAAAACCCATCTAGTGGATTTTCAGCCACTACACTACACCCCTCCCCCCCCCCAATCATCAGGCCTTAGCTACGTCCATGGGTATACACGGTGGTTACATAGTACGCTCCGACCATAATTCACCCGATTACCAGATGCAGATCCACCTAGTAACCGAGGTAACTTGCGTGAGGATTCCAACGAACTACCACTGATTTATTTTGATGCCTTCATCACTTTAACCACCACTCACATGGGACCTATGCTAAGTCTGACAAGACATGCTCATGTGTTAGGTCCTGAAAATATAATTAAAGTGGTTTGTCTTGGCATCCTTGTTTCAAATTTCATAGAAATGTATTCTCGTAGACCTAGCAAAACATTTAAACTGACACAGTCCCATTGGAAGTATGTCACGGGTGGCATTAACATTGGGGGTTTAACATGCTGGCGTATGACGACTTTTGGCCAAATTTGCGCTGAGCTCACTAGACAAACTAGGATCTGGGACTGTGCCTAATTAGTTAGTTATTTAAATTTTTAATAATGGCATATGAGGAAATGCACCATTTTGTGGTATGACTCCCATGACGGCAAGTCGAGAAACTCACATGCAGTCGCGGCAGATAGCTTCCTTCGCCTATATGTCCAGGGACATTTTGGGACATCGTTCCTATAGGCCTATATCTGAGGCCCTGGGGTCATTCCTTGACCGACTTGGTGCAATATAATGTGCCCATTTCGAAGTAAATTTATTCACAGATTGTTAGTTTTCATGGGTTCGAACAAATGAGGGGTATTCTATCCTTTCCTAAAACATAGGGCAAAATGGGGCTTGGGTTCCAGTTCGCTGCATGATTTGTCCACTTGCACTGGGTTCTAATATTCATGTCAATTGGAATCACTAATAGAAGAAATAATCCATCAAAACTTCAGGTCGCATGAACTTTATTCCCCGAGTGACGAATTTGTAATTTTTTTCCCGAAATCACGCAACTAGATGGCTGCTATCCAGCCTGACAAGTGCCATCTCCAGCGATCTGGCAGGTATTGAAATCTGAAATTTTCTTGGTACGCTGCGCGCCAACTGATGATGGCGCTCCGCTTAGATGGTACTTACGGCCGGAATACTCGAATCGATTACGTCCCCCCCCCCAAAGTTTCAAATCGGATTGACGCCCCTGACTAGGCCTATAAATAGACGTCTACAAGTATTCATTACGCATATTGAAGCTTTCGTAAACACGGACGACCTAGCCAGGCCAACGTGGACAAATCATAGGTATATATTATTTGCAGCTTGTAGATACTATTATTGTATTACTAACGAGTAACGTTTGTTGGTGTATTAGACGTTCGTGAAACGATTCGATCAGGCCAGGCCTGGTCTAACCCTGAGATTACGTTAATAAAGATTAAGAAAAACAAAATCTTCTAAAATATGCACAGACATTGCAAAGATATGACTACATAATTAAAATGCCTGTAATTATTGATTTTACTGTATAAAAAGGATGATACCACTAAACAAGAACACGTACAGTACATAGTAGTGCGGGCTATAAATTCAACTATAATAGCATTAATTACTACACTTCTAATGACAACAGAGTTCGTGAGCAAATGGCAACAAAGGATCGAAACACTCAAATCCTGTTCACTTAAATGTGCCAATCGATACTGGACAATCTTTTCCCGGGCTGCAGCTACCACATCTTTGACTTCCCTCTTGAGTAAGGATATGAAATCAATTTAAAGGTATATTATTATAGAATTGTCAAGGGAGTAAACTTAATCCATAAATGCATTTTAAATGCACCCAATTGTTGTGGACCCCTAACATGGATAACTCTTATCATGTCATGGGATTCATTAATTCATATGGTATGCCATACTCCCAGAGATGCCAAAATGTGGAAGGAAAATGTTGCCACTTTCAAACTGCACTATTTGTACTTGGAGCTATTCTCAACTCCAAAAGTGGATTACTTAAGTATATGACCCTCTGTGGCTAGTACATGGATTTACTGTGTGATGAAACCTCCAGGTTTAACTTGATGGTGTCAACAGTATTGATACACACAGAGTGGTGCATCATGCATGACCATTTTTTCATTCCGAGTTGCTTCAGAGCTAAGCGATAAGTATGCAGCTTTTTTGTCATTATGAACATTAAAGATAAAGCTGAACAATTTGCTGAACTGCTGTATACCCTAACATCCAGGCCTTATACTAAAATGTAAGTTTAGGCCATAAGCTTAAATAATAATCGCACAAAGTAATTCATATGCGACAAGGTGTATACAACAAAACATGAATACTTGTTTTTCATATGATGATAGCCAAGGCATAATAATGAAGCTCAATAAAGAAGGATATTTAAACTTGTACTTATAGTACTCCTAGTTTAGGCTTCTACTGTTGCTTAGCTGGGCCAGTGGCAATATTCTTCAACAGTGGCAGATCCAGCTCAAAGCTGAATGGGGGGCGGGTGGGCACCATTTAAAGGGGGTGCAAAATAGTTGTTCTTGCTGACATTACAAAATAGGACCAAACATTCTAGTGGAGTTTGGGGTATGATACCCCGGTCCTCCCCTCTGAAAATTGTTTAAATTGTAGAATTAAATGATACTACCTACAACATGTGGGATCCAAATTAGCTATGTAGGGAAGTATCCTGTGTACATCTGTATATTTATTAAATGGTAAATATTTGCTGTTTCAGTTATAATTGAAGGTGTTCTTTGCCAAAACTGGATCATCGGGATTTATAAACCACATAGCTATATACTTTGAATGGGTGTGGTATCAACAGACTCAACTTGTTAGATGAGGTAACAACACATCCCAAACAACTCTGACAGCAGAAAGAGATATCACGATGCTTCCATGGGAGATCTACTGTAGTAACTATAGGAACCAGTGCTCGCCACCAATGGAGAATAAGGTAATTTGACGTTGTTGATCTTTGCCAAGCAACAAATTTGAATGTTTTATATGCCCCCTACCCACCTCTCTTCCCTTATTACTGTCTTTAATACATTGTAACAACCTACGCACAACCTTTAAATGGACTGGATATGATATTGAGGTGAACAGTGTATCTAGATAGCATTTCAGTAAGCTTTCCTTTAGACTGCTGTACATTCTGTTACAGTGAGGCTGTGGTTTAGAAATCCCGATGATCCAGTTTTGGCAAAGAACACCTTCAATTATCTCCTCTTATACTTAGTAACTTAACAGTTACACTGGAGTGACATGCAATATCACTTTAACATGTTCCAAACTGTTCAGGAATCCATTGGGGTATGTCTTGTAGGTCAGTTTGGGAGGAATTAGCTGAGCTAAACAAAAGCAGTTTTCATCAGTTTTCAGAGCCAGAGACGAAAAAGCCCTCCCCGCTGACACTTCTCTGGATGATGTTTCTGCAGGTAGGGCAAGCCAGACCAAGTGGACTGTAATCAGGGATACCAATGAAACTTCCAAGAGTCATAAATGCACCCAAAATGGTCAAGCTTATCAAAATTGGTGACTGGAAATGTTGTTGCAGACGTAGACCTGGTCCCTGCTTACACAGTATTGCTCATATGTGTATTTACACACTGCACTGTGAATACTGAAATCTCTGAAAATACATCTTATGGACCTAAAATGATAATTGCATAGAATTTTGTTGTGGCTTATATTGTGACGACTATAAAAAGTATCATTTTGGTATTAAATAAAAATATCATTTCTCACCTAAGGTGGCATACTCCTATTAGAGCCTATATCCATCCGCTCGATAGTTCTCCTTCAGGAAAAGTGCCAAAAAGCAGCTGGAGAACATCTTTTTTGACCTTTTATCAATCATGATCTAGTTTTTTGTGGCTTGCATGTTGAAGAGCATGAATGGAAGTACATGTGGTGAGTCAATTGAGGCAATTTTAGACCCCTTTAGGCCTCCCAGGAGCAGCGTAGGAAAATTGTTTACCACTGAGTGGAGAGGTTTCTTTACAAGTGACGAAAACTTCCGGCTCGGATAACAAAAAAATCTACATGGTCATGATACGGTAAATTGATAGTGCCATTAAAGGCCAACTTGTCAGCTATCCGGTGATTAGATAGGTAGCGTTTAGCTAGTGAAAACTTCTATTTAGACTTAGAGACCACATTACTTTTGTGATTTAGTGTGTAAGTCAATGGGGCCTTTAATGGGCGTATGCTACCTTAAGGCTCTGCATTTAACCATACAAATTGTTCCGACAAAGGTAATCTTTCAACTGTGCCACGCACGCACGTTCAACAATTTTTGATATGAACTTTAAGTTTTTAAACACTAAACAGGACGGTAAGTTCCTAAGATATCATGATTTATAGTTGGTTTCTTGATAAGGGAGTTATATGCGCACATTTAAGACTATCAGGGAACTTACCAGTTAACAGAGACATATTTACAATCTTAGTTATGACAGCAGTGTTTTAGTAACCAGGTAGGGATGGGGTCAAGACTACATGTAGATTAGGGGTATTCCATGATTATTTTTCTGACAGTATCCTGTGCAACAGGCATAAAGTCTAGGAAAATCGCTGATGTAGAGTCAGAAATATCCTTCGATAGCTCACAACTCGGTGTGTTGAGAATTTCGTCGCTTATCTTCTGGATCTTGTCGCGGAAAAACTCGGAAAATTGTTTTGCTAGTAGAAAATCATCGGAAGATTTCGAAAAACACTATGCCTTGGGAGTTGTCAATTTATCAAACTCCTTGAAAAGCTTTCGCAAATCACAACCCGCAAACGTTTATTTGTGATAATTTTGTTAAGCCTTTTTGACGAGAAAATGGTACTGCTTGGCCTTGTCCCAAAAAATCTGCCGATGGACTTCAAGCTTAGTTGAGCACCAACGTTATTCACACCGACGCAGTTCGTTTTTTTCAAATTACGGAGTTCATCTGTGAACCACGGGGAATGAGGTCTACGTCGGATTTTGCGAGTAATTATCGGTGCATGCTTGTAGAGTAGATTTGAAAGTACACTTTCGTACTGGTCCACCAACGAATCAAGATCCGGAGCCTGTGCTGTGAACAAAGTTGAAACCGAGAAGTCATTGCAAAAAGATTCCATATTAATCTGGCGAAGTTTACGGGTTGTAATTTCCACTTTTAGTGGTGCCAGTCTACCAATATCAAGTGAACAGGTAATAGCAGCATGATCCGATTCTAGATAGTTAGAGATTGCAATTTCAGAAATAAATTTGTCCGATTCACGTGTAATAAGTCGCAATGAGTTGGTACAGAGACATTTTGCTCCATATTAAAAGAATATATAGTGTCACGTAGAGCAATAGCATCGCGGTTCTCCAGATTATCAAAATTAAAATTAAAATCATGCACCAGCGATTAAAACATATTCCCTGCATGAACACACAGTTTCAATGAGTTCTGGAAACTCCTTGAGAAATACGTGATAGTGGACTGTTTTTTGTTTGTTAATTGTGGTCTATAGAAAACGATCAACCTAAGAAGGTGATGCTGATGGAGGAGAGATCTTAAGGTCAACATATTCGAAGGAAGAGAACAGTTCTGGCCTACACTCTTTGACGGTATAACTGTTACGTAGGAATACTTGCACCCCTCCTCCAGCTCTGTCTTTCCGTGGAACGTGATGTAAGCTATAATAAGGGAGAGTAGATGATAAATCCGCAACCGTTACATCATTGCGGTGATCACCCGAAAGCCAAGTTTTATATCTTGCAAAAGGTGTAAAGAGACCCGGGAGGTTCCAAGAATGACATGTTATAGAGTACACCGGAGACGGTCTTTAGTGGTCAACAGCCAGAGTACGTGTCTCTCAGTACTTCATTTTCATTACATCATTAAACACAATACATTGGTATGCATAGCCTTTCCATAAGGTATACACGGCCGTTCATAATACTTAGGATGGTGTGCACACGATGTACATATTGCACACGAACTTCTTTTATTTGCACATGTCACTAAACTCTTAATAGATAACACCAACGTTCTGTAATAGCCAGTATGTCAATTTGGATGTTGATGACGAATTCAGTAATCATGTTCGTTTTAGCAATGATCGACCTAGCATTCCAAAGTGCAAACGTAGAGATTAGATGGTGTGCTTTGAGCTGGCACGGAGGGATGTGGTCTGTTTGATCGTCTACGACCAATGTTCCCCTAATATCCAGACTTGTTTCTAGGACAGGTCATACGATGAACACAGTGTAACCGCTTCCAAAATAATGATCACTGAATTAGTTTAAGACGAATCGAGAACACTGGAATATATATAAAAACGAACTCGGACCAGCTAGATCAATCAATATTTATTGAAAACAAAATAAAGTAATAATAGAATCAATTAATTATAGTCTACATTACTTCGATAATTTCAACTGAAACTTTCTATTTGGTAATATCTTTCTTAGGGTACAAAATGATGTCCCGCTAGCTTTATCCTGAAGAGGAAATTCACAATTTTCCGTTTGTTTTCCTTTCTCTGTTTTTACTTCACTATTATTCAAGTCTCGATCGAAGTAAATGGAGTGTCCCCTCAATAATTTTAATACTCAAACCCGTATGGTAGTACATAGGTATTCAGTATATAGTGTTCGTTCCAAACGCTCCAATCTCCGGAACAAGCGGCTGGTTCAAGATAAGTCTAAGGTAGAAACGGGAACACACACGCCCCAGGTGGTGAAGTAGGTTTCCGGCCCTCAGCCAAAATGGTCGAGTGAAATATAAATATTTCAACCATTTTCTAATACATGTTCCAGGTTTTAAATATGTAAATATTACATTAAAGATGTGATATTAAACAAAGCGAAATTACATTTTTTTACATTTTTGAACTACAACCAATACGTACCAACCTTCATCATGACTATAACAATTCCCCCGTCATAGTATGGTAACAAAACATTTATTATTCACCAACGCAAAATTAACACTTTATAAGATTCATGAGTTCTTAACTCTTGATTAATGGACTTCTCCATCAACGATGATATTCCACTTCAAAATGTCTTATGGACTAATCTCTTACGTTTTTTTTTTAATACGTACTAACTCAAATTAATGCTTTCTTAGAGTCCTTTCGAGCGTTTACTTCAAAGATGATGAAATTCTTAAACTATGCCTTCACTTTTTCTTTCTTTTAACCGAAATTGTAGTTCAGATAATTTCTTGCCCTATGGTATGAATATTAAATGTAATTCACGACATAGTACAGTAATTGTATGCTCAGGCTGGCAAATTGATCCCAGTCATCAAGAGAAATAGCATAAAAATGTACTAACATGGAAATGACTCTTAATTAGCTTCCCGACAGCATCCAGAGCTCTCTCTCTCTCTTGAAACCTGTCTCCCAACACAATGCGACAACAAACACCTAGACAGTGTTTTATCTACTGCTGCACAACCTAATAAATAACTGCCTTTATACAAGCGGCCCAGATACCAGATTACTATCTCGTGGCAATCTCTGGTGAATTTAGTTACAATAATATGGAGCTTCTTTAAGATGTGGTTCCTCTGCATGGAAACTAATTTCGGAGAAACTTCTAAAATATCCCTAATTTCGCCTTCCGAAAATGTGAAAGGAAATTTTATTTAACAACGCCACACCCGCTTAAGCTGCTTAGTTACGTGACCAATTCCGGTCAACGGGATATTTCGAGACACAGGTGTCTAAACAAAGGTTTTTACGCAATACCCTACAGATTATACAAATCCAAACAAAGCATAACCTGACGCTAAAATCCAGTCTTTCATGAAATTTTCTTAAGAAATACGGGATAAACCAAATACCTAAATATCTACGCTATCAATGTATCCAATTAGTTTCTTTTTAATCGCATGAAATACGGCCCTATAGGATTAACCGTAACACACAGTACTATACACAGGATGTGTGTACAGTTAAGTCAGCCTAGTCCTCATATACTTTACGTTAAAGCTGCGATTCAAGTAAATTCGTGACAAAGATTAATTCATGCCAGATCATTCCTTATATTAACTTGCAAACTATTTATTATGCGATAAAATTACTGTCTCAATGATTATAACCACGGGCTTTTTTATGTCAGTTACACAACGTTAATATACTCTTAAAATTAAATAGACATTACGATAGTCACGTCAAATACGTTTATCAATGATTTTCGAACAATTACTTTGTCAAAGGACTTACAGAAAATACGCTTATGTTTGTTTAGAAGCTATATATATACGATATATATATATATATATATATATATATATATATATATATATATATATATATATATATATATATATATATAGAGTAGGTTGGCGTCTATCTTGGCGCATAGTGCTCTATGTCCATTGGACAGAGCGTAATATATGTTGATACTAGATGAGACTAGTGGAACACTAGTAGTTGTTACTCGGAGTTTCACGCGTTATAGCGATCTTCAGACAACTGAAGAGTTGTCTGAAGATCGCTATAACGCGTGAAACTCCGAGTAACAACTACTAGTGTTCCACTAGTCTCATCTAGTATCAACATATATTACGCTCTGTCCAATGGACATAGAGCACTATGCGCCAAGATAGACGCCAACCTACTCTATATATATATATATATATATATATATATATATATGTGGTGGAAGGTGTGTGCGAGGGGATGGAAGGTGGGTGCTAGGCGGTGGAAGGTGAGTGGGATGGGGTGGAAGGTGCGTGCGAGGCGGTGGAAAGTGGGGCAAGGGGTGGTGAGTGGGAAGGGTGGAAGGTGTGTACGAGGCAGTGGAAGGTGCGTGCGAGGCGGTGGAATGTTAGTGGGGAAGGGGGAAGGTGAGTGCAAGGGGTGAAAGGTGCGTGCGATGGGATGGAGGTGCGTGCGAGGCGGTGGAAAGTGGGACAGGGGGGTAGGTGAGTGGGAGTGGGTGAAGGTGGGCGCGAGGGGGGAAGGTGAGGCAGGGGGAGGTGTGGGGGGGGGGTGGAAGGTGTGTGCGAGGGGGGAGTGTGTGCGAAGGGGATGGGAGGTGAGGCAGGGGTGAGGGTGAGTGGGAGGAGGTGAAGGTGAGTGTGATTGGGGAAGGTGAAGCAGGGGGTGGGGAAAGTGAGTGCGAGGGGATGGAAGGTGGGTGCAAGGCGGTGGAAGGTGCGTGAGAGGCGGTGGAAGGTGAGGCAGGGGGAGGTGAGTGGGAGGGGTGGAAGGTGTGTGCGAGGCCGGGAAAGGTGCGTGCCAGGCGGTGGAAACTGGAAGGTGAGTAGGGGGGAGGTGTGCGAGGCAGTGGAAGGTGCGTGCGAGGCGGTGGAAGGTGATTGGGGGGGGGGGGGGTGAGTGCAAGGTGACTTGGAGGGGTGGAAGGTGAGTGCAAGGGGTGGAAGGTGTGTGCGATGGGATGGAGGGTGCGTGCGAGGCGGTGGAAGGTGAGGCAGGGGAGAAGGTGTGTGGGAGGGGTAAAGGTGAGTGCGAGGGGAAAGGTGAGGCAGGGGGAGGTGTGTGCGAGGGGATGGAAGATGCGTGCGAGGCTGTGGAAAGTGGGACAGGGTGGTAGGTGAGTGGGAGGGGGTGAAAGTGAGTGCGAGGGGGGAAGGTGAGGCAGGGTGAGGTGAGTGCGGGTGGCAGGTGTGTGCGAGGGGGAAAGTGAGTGCGTGGGGATGGAAGGTGGGTGCAAGGCGGTGAAAGGTGAGGTAGGTGGAAGTGAGTGGGGGAAGGAAGGTGTATGCGAGGCCGGGGAGGGTGCGTGATAGGCAGTGGAAAGTGGAAGGTGAGTGGGGGGAGGTGTGCGAGGCAGTGGAAGGTGCGTGCGAGGCGTTGGAAGGTGATTGGGGGGAGGTGAGTGCAAGGGGTGGAAGGTTAGTGGGAGGGGTGGAAGATGTGTGCAAGGCGGTGGAAGGTGCTGTGACACTATAAATAGGCACATATATTGGTGAAATATCCAGGAATACTATGACATTAATGTACCGGTTACCAAAGACGAAAGGAAGGGTACCACACCCCTCCCCTTACTTCCATGAAAAACAAAGTGAAATAACTCAAAGCCCCCCCCCCCCCCAACAAAAATGGGGTGTATGTTAACCTCTATATACACTCTAAACACAAAAGAGTAAATTTTCACTCGTTTGGAGTGAATTCTCACTCTTTCTGAGAGTGTAGTGAGTGATCACTCCATGAAGAGTGAAATTCACTCTTTCAAAAGAGTGAGAATGTTCACTCCTTCAAAGAGTGAGCTTTTCACTCTGAAAGAGTGGGCTTTTTCACTCTAGAAAGAGTGAGAATCACTCTTTTAAAGAGTTAGTGATATTTTACAGCTCATTTTGAGGAACGGGATTGATAGAATGAGTTTGAGACTCAATGGAAAGGCCCTATCTATTCACAGAAATATTGCTATACAAGGATGCATCCAAAGATCAAGACAATGGGATGGGCTACTACACTGATGATAAGACGATTTACTAGATTTGGACACTGTTAACAAATATAAAAAAGAACAAAGACAACAATTTATGGTATTAAATATATATTAAATAGTGAAAATGATACCAAGTTTCATATACAAACAGAATGAAGCAAAATATACAAAGGCACAAAAATATGCAATGAATGATTCACTCACCCCACTTGTATATGTTCCTCTCATACAAATGTGATTTTCTTATAATTAAAAATAATTCTAGTTACGTCCATGAAACATGTATCAGAGTGTGCTGGCAATACCTCAAATATGTTTTTGCAAATAACTCAATCTTACAATTTCAATTTGCAATATGCAAACATTTATCATTTTCGAGCTCGTTTTAGCGTCTTTATAAATCTGTGAAAAATGTATGAAGAACAACAATCACACTGGGATACTACTGTTTATGACTGGTGAACCGATATGTTACAGCAAAATGGTAAATTCCTGACAGATAGTAATTAAACGCTCCATCATATGTACATCTAAACCCTTCAACCCTCTGGGTGGCAACACTTTTAGGTTTAGAATAGTAATTTATGCAAACATTTGAAAGGAAATTAATGATATATATATATATATATATATATATATATATATATATATATATATATATATATATATATATAATATAATATAATATATTATAATATAATATATATATATATGTATATGAATATATATATATGTATATGTATATATATATATATATATATATAAACATATATATATATATATATATAATTTTTTCGGGGGGGGGGGGTTATATTTCAACTGAAGTAATAGCTACCTGTCTACATACCTTTAATCTTTGAATCTATGAATGCTCACACATTTGCCAGAGAAACATTCAGAGACCTAACTTATGGACTTACCTTATCTGGTCTTACTATGCACCATAAATATTAGCCCTTCAAAAATATTGTAAAATGTTGTTAATGGAAGGGCAAAATGAATATTAAAACAAATGAAATTTAAAAATCCTGCCAATTGCAACTGTGATGGAGTCCCAAACTGGTGAGCTTGTTGAATCAAAAATGAAAAAGAATTGGGCTGGCCTCTTGTCTGGACCTTGGCCCAACAGAAAAGGTTGGGTACACTTCGGGGGCTTCTCCTTAACAAATTGGCCAACGTTGGTGCACACAGCCTACCTGAAACGACAAAGTTATTTCAAATCATTTTTACCCAGTTAAAAATGTGTGGTTATGGATAAAATTGACAGATTGTTTTAGTTTATAATTCTGTGGTACACTTTAGTTGACAAAAATAACGTCTATAGGCCTACATCACTATCAATTTTGTCTGTTAAAAACTATCCAACAGTTGAAACAGGAAGGGTAATAACCTTAACACCAAACACAACAAATGGTCCTTACCTTTTGTACTGCACTAACAGAACAATACACACTGTGTGTAGGATATATGTAACGCTCTTAGGATATTCCCTTTTAGGGGTTAGAAGTTCAATCAATCTTTTGGCATAAGTTTCTCTCTCTGCTGCATAGGACCATTAACATCCCTGTTGTAAGCAATCATTCAGATTTTCCAACACAGTTGATAGATTAATTCTATTTTCTGTCCATATTAATTTTGTATTCCCTTGTGAATTAAATAGTGAAAGGGGTTACATCTTTGTTGTATTATTTACTGGTAAAGGGCAACGTTGTTAATTATTGATATTCCTTTAAGACCCTGACTGGTTTTCTACATTATTTCCCATTGCTGTCTGTACTGTGAATGAAGAAGTTACTCAACGTCACAGATAGTACCCATCTTAAAGTAGATGAATCTTGTGTTTGCTTTGGGGGTGTTTCATTTGCTATGTCCATACACTGTGTAGTAGGCAATTGTTACTCTCTCGGGATATTGCCTTTTAAGGGGTTAGAAGGTCATGCAATCTTTTGGCGTGAGTTTCTTTCTCTGCTGCGTAGGACCATTAACATACCTGAATTGTAATCAATCATTCGGATAATCCAACACAGTTCAACGTTTAATTGTATTTTGTGTCCATATTTGCATTCCCTTGTGAATTAAATAGTGAAAGTGGTTCAACTTTGTTGTAGTAACTGGTAAAAGGCAATGTTGTTTAATATTGGTATTCCTTTAAGGCTCTGACTGGTTTTCTACAGTATTACTCGTTGCTGTTTGTACTGTAAATGTTAATCTTAATGCCGTATAGTATTGTTCTCCCGTATATTGAGGTTAAATTGATATAGGCCTAGTGAACTTTGTTTAAACTATTATCAGCTATTGCTATTCATGATAGTTATGATTGAATATTGCAATTGTTTATCGTCCGAAGTTGATTGTTTCTATTATTATTTTGTAATTTTCTTTCAGGATATTTCCCCTTATTCCGAATTTTCCACCTGCGAATAAATATGTATCCAAAAACAACCTGGTAATTCTGCTGTCTCTGTTTCAGTTTGTGACGTTACATCTTGATACGTGAAATAACAAAAAATTATAAAGAAAAACGTTCATGAAGAAAAATACAATTCCTGGACCTTAGCTGCATTAACTTCTGGCCCATTACTCATAGGACTAACATTAGTCATAGGCCTTACCTCCAAACAACTAGCCAATGTGTTAATGTGTATGGTACCAAGCCTAATGTTAAATGTTTCCGCTACACTGTTAAGCGTAACGTTTAAGAGCCTAGCCAATCGACTGTAGCGGCAACGACGGCCTGCGGCCATGGCGACCTTCTAAATTCTATATACAGGCGCGTATCCAGGGGGGCGTTGGGGGCGCGCGCCCCCCGGGTAAGAAAAAGAGGAGAAAAAAAAAGAGAGAGGAAAAAAGGGAAAAAAGAGGGGGAAAAGAGGAGGAAGGAGAGGAAGGAAGGGAAAAAAAGAAAAAAAGAAAGAGAAAAAAAGGAGAAAAGGACGCACCCATCACTTCTTGAGATTGTTTACATCTGCATGAAAACGCGCGCCCCACAGCCCTACGCCCCACGCCTCTCATCGCTTCCCGATGAGTTACGAAACGTAATTAATGACCTTCGCCCGTAGTACCAAGACCTCTTGACAAAATCCGGCAACACACCACTTCATCGATAACAAGCCACTTCATCGATAACAAGTGATTGGGTTGTGTATTAGTGACGGCTAGAGGTCGTGCACTGACCTACATGGAGTGTGACCACTCCCGACTTTGCAATTTCCCAAGATCAGGCCCCGAAAAATCCAAAGGGCACTGTACTGTATGGACATCTAGCAATATCTAGGGATGAAAATCCCAAGATCTTCCCTAAACTGAAGGCAGATAGAGAATCGAAGCCTTCAGTGTGTAATGAACTTGAAACTGTGCGTCTTTCGAAATGAAAAGAATGTGGGGCGCAACTCCTATGGGCTCCTACGGGCCCTATGCTTAGGTTTGATAACTGTATTTGTACAGTAGTCTCCATTATACTCCATACAGTAGGGGGGGGGGGCACTTGCCCACCCCTGGAAAATTAAAAAAAAAGTTAAGCATTTGACATTTCAATGATTTCCCCCAACCAACAGTTCCATAATTATGTTCATTGCGTACTGACCCATAATACATTACTGAAAATATTGAAAGTCAAAATCCTAAGACATGAGATCTCAAAATAACCGATGTGTAAATGCAACTTGAACAGGGGGAGTATTTTTTGGCAAGAAAAAATCGTCGTATATGCTCCGCGCCAACCGATGGTGGCACTCCGCTTAGATAGTATCAAGTAGTGTGTTACACCTATATGAGCTACTGACCCTCCCCCCCCCCCTTGTACTACATTTCTGCGGACGCCCTTGCTAGGCCTCCTGATAAAGGGCCCCTTTGGGCCAGGAGCCCCCCCCCCCAGGCTCATCGTTACGCCACTGGTGGAACATTGCAAAATAAACAGATAATAGTTATTTATTTCAGTCTCATTTCAATTATTCGAATTTTTAATGCACACTGCAGATATCACATCTTATCAGTGAGCATGAAAATGGCGTTCCGGGATGAACAGCCTCAAAACTGTAGATGTGCGTAGTGTTCGGTTCCGGAAATATCTTGTATATTTTAATTTCCTTCAACGAAGTTTTATAGTAGCCGTTATAAGAGGTTTAATATTTGTACACCAATAAATTAACTGTCTGAATTTTCGAAAATTCCCTGACCACCATTCTTCATCATATACTTCCCTCTACTCGTGCAATTTTGACTGGTCTGTTAGGGGTTGGAGGAGGTTTTTCTATATTGGTGTCCATAGATGGAATTTTGTGCAACATTATGGGTATTTTCTGAAGTGAATTTATTCACAAGAATTGTGAATTTTCAAATTCTGAACAAATAATAGGCTTAAAACCTTGAAAAATGGTGCTTGCGGGTATTGTGGGCCGCGACGTAGAATCACCTACAACAAGCAATGATCCACAGGATATGCAATGAGGTCGAACAGGATGTGTGACTGGTGACAATCTTCAAAAAGGTTATGGATGAAAAAAACTATTGGGAAATTCTTGGTTCTCAGGCAAAAGTGTACATTTGGTTGGTCATTTCAAGCCCGAGAAGTGCCATTTCCGGTGATCTGGGGGGTATCAAAACCCGAAATTTTCTTGTACGCTGCGCGCGGTGGCGCTCCGCTTAGATAGTAATTCGCGCTCCCGGGTTAAAAAATCCTGGATACGCCCCTGATATAATTTCACGTTCTTTCGACATTTGCTTGATAAACTTACCTCCAAACAACTGAATGCCATCACGTCCAAATCCGCCTTCTTCAAGCCACTGCGAAACTGACATGTTTTAAGATGTAAAACGACAAGAAAAAATGGCGTAACTACAAATATTTCTGAATTCGATGAAAGGCATACTGATTGGTTGATCCTTCACTCCAAAGAAAGAGTGAGCGTTCTTAGCATTTGTTAGGCTCATTTGTTCACTCCTCTGTAAAGAGTGAATGTTAAGTTCTTTAGCTTTGAAATACGAAGATTTCTGTTGTCTAATGGAGTGAATTTCCGCTCCTTTGGAGTTAAAAATTTTTCACTCCCTGAAGAGAGTGAAAAGTTCACTCTTTTGTTTTTAGAGTGTATATTTAGTGTTATCAGATAGTGCACTTATGCTTGTAAGGTTTAAATCTGGTATAAAGAAACACAATTATGCAATCGATAAAGGAGGCAGCTCCCAATGTGATTTTGGATTGCTTCAGTGCATGCCAGGGATGTAGGGGGCGGGGTGGACACAAAGAGGAAAATGATTTTGAGTGGTGAAAATTTTTATATAGGCAAACTTATTAGTTAATGCTTTAGGAATACTAACTTTAACGACAATGTACAGGTCACATAGACAAAAAAGTAGGGCGAATTCCCCTCCGCCTAGTTGCATTAAAACAACAAGAAATGCTTCACTGTCCAAAAAGTGGGGTGTATGTTAACCAGTATATTACTTTTCATAAGATATTGCATCAATATTTTCAAGGTCTATTTCAGTTGTGAATTAAAGTAACGAAACTATGCAAATAATACGGGAGGTAGCTCTCAATTTGATTTGGCATTTGGTCTGCATAGCACGAGATGGAAAATGGGTAAGGGTAGAGATTAAAGAAAAGGGGGAAGGTGTTTTGGAGTTGGGTAACATTAGTAAATGAAATATCTAACACTGATAATCGGTGGGCAGGCTTTCTCCCTCCCATATTTACAAGACAGGTGAATCGGTTCACTGCATACCAGGGGTGAAGGAGGTGTAAGGGCAGCGATTAAGAGAAAGAGGAAGATGTTTTGGAGTAGGTTCATTTAGTTTATAGATGGTATAAGTGAAATATCCAGGACTGCTACAACCTTGACCTCAATGGACAGGTCAGCCACAGAAAAGGAAGGGTGAGACATAACACCTCACCTAAGTTACAAAAAGCCAAGGTACATTGGACAATTTTCCAGCCCCTCTCCAGTAGTATAGGGTGAAATCATGGAAAAAAACAAATGAAGCTGTTAGTACTTGTTCCAAATGAGAAGAAGTGTTAAAACTTTGAAAAAACACATTCCTTTCGTCTAAATGTAAAAAAAAAGACAAGGATGGGGAAATGTACTGCAAGCAAATTAACTACATTTTCCATCTTGTTCGGTCTGGTTGCCTGCATAATCTACAAAAGAATACAAAAGCACAAATGAAGACATACTACATGCTATTTTAATTGTCACAGTTTATTAACGTACACAAAAGGTTTTACTTGTGTGATGTAATCCAACAGGATTGAATACAAAGCGTTTGGAATGGCAAGATGTCACATAATATATCAATTGTGAGTTTACAAATATTCAAAAGTAGGACAGGTGGATGAACCATTAATGAATGGGTCTATAATGCATATAGGACAATACCAATTTGTGACATTTCACTTTAAACAATATCTGAAACAGAAGATCGTATCAACATGAAATGTTTAAGGCAGAATTCTGGCCTTGAAATCTTTTAGTACCACAAAATAGCTGAATATGAGCCAAAGTTGTTTCCTACTTTAACATTAAGTGAAGTACATGGTGGCTACAGCACAACATGCATGAAATGAAGAATTCCAATGTTTGACAATATGCTTGGTTATTTTTATGCAAAGGAGGTCAAAGATGGCTACAACACAGAATGCATGAGATAATTAATTTCAATGTGTGACAGTACATTAAATGATTTTTTTTATGCAAAATGATGTTAACTATGGCTGCAACACTGAATGCAAATGTTATATATTTTTAGGAAAATTCATGTCAAAACAATCGGATTGAACAATGCAAAAACAACTCCAGAGATAAAAATGTTCCAATGAAAAATGAAGATTAACACAAGGTCATTTCATTACAATAATTCAATACAATTCAATATAATAATTCAAATTTTAGAATGAAGGCGACTGTACTGGTGATAACTAGCTAAACTTTTTTTTTAAAGTCTCTTTTCTTTTTCCAATGTGACATATGCCTGCCACTATTAAAGAAAAAAACTAGACAAAAACTCTCTAATACAAAGGTGTTGTGTACATATTTAACAATAAGTTAAGTTAGATGAATAATTTTTTGAAGCTTTGACCTATAAGATTTTTTTTTCATTAAAAACTTTTTAGAAGAAGAACTTTCCTCTTCAAAGTAGTAACCGAAGGCAATATCTCTCTGTTTTCTACCAAAAAGTCTGTCAGCTCTTTCCTTTCTGCAAAGACAAAAAAGAATATCTATTGAATTTGGCATAGTAATATATATATATATATACATATATATATATATTTATATATATATATATATATATATATATATATATATATATATATATATATATATATATATATACCTAATGTAACATATGTACATTAGGTAGTAGGTATGTGAATCTCATCTTGTTTAACCTATCTACCATTATATTATAAACAATGTGTTAAATAGTGGATAAAGTATTTTTAGACATAGTGAGTCAGTGCAGCAGTTACTGCATGGTTTAGTTGTGAAAAGATTACCTGGCAAGCAGCCACAGCTTCCAGATCCCTCTTCAACGATTTACTTCATGACCCTTAACTGAACCAGATCCGTTGTTGTCTTGTCCACTTTTGTCTTGTTCCTGGAACATGAAAAAGATATTAGTATCAATGACCAACATACACGTATATGCAGTTATTACACATTTAAGCAAGTTACATATAGGTTTTATGAAATCCTCAGCTAAGACAGTGCTGTAAATTTCTCCTAGTACATATTGCCTTTGCCAGCCATCATACATAGGAACACTAACAGCTGATGTGACCAATCAACAAGTTCCGGTTACTGAGAGTACATTCCATGTAGAACTGCAAATTGGTGATATAAACTACAATATATGTACTAAGTGTAATCCTGTACTATTAAGAGCTGCAGTTCTTATAGGTAACAACTCAACATGATGGTGTTTATTATTGAATTCCATCTCAGCTAGTTCATCTTAAATGAATTAAGATTTTTGTATCAACCAGATGATATGAGACTAATTAATGGGTGATCCTACCCTAACTTGAGAGTCAAGACTACCAGTCTCATGTTTACAAAATAATCATCAGCTAGAAACTGTCCAAATATTAGCAATCTACAGCAGCTTTTTGAATCTATAATAACAAAACCATAAAACATTAAGACAAGTAAACACTATGACAAAACACTCACTTTTCTTACAATGCTTCTTCAATGGTGACCCATGGCAATCATCTGAATCAGTGTCTTCATCATCACTGTCACCTAAACATGGTAAATATTTTTACAGTATGTAACCTTTAAAGCAGGCGCGGCGGAACGGAAGAATTATTGGGGGGGCTAATGTGTGGAGACTATCTAAGCGGAGCGCCACCATCAGTTGGCGCGGAGCGTACAAGAAAATTTTGGGTTATTTCAAACCCCCAGATGGCCGGAAACGGCACTTCCCGTGTGTTTTTTGCTGCGAATACCTAGCCCTAAAATATGGGTCTCAAGTCTGCAATTTCTCAGATTGCACGTAAAAGTCTGTAAAAACATTGTAATTTGTATATTCGATGGTGTTTTAAGAGAGTACAGTAGCTATTATACTCGTAGTGTACTCGCAAAGACGTTTTTGAGTGTAGTAAGGGCAGTGGCGGAGCTAGGGGTATTGGTCGGGGGGGGGGCAAGAATGGTCTGTAGGGGCGCTTTCGACACTATCTAAGCGGAGCGCCACCACAGGTTGGCGTGGAGCGTACAGAAAAATTTTGAGTAAAGATACTCCCTAGACTGCAGGAAATGACCCTTTCCGGGCCTTGCTAATTTGCAGATAAACGGAGAATAAATAGGTGTCGTCGGCATTTTGTCGGAAAATTACACCAACAGAATATGACAAATGTCAATAGGTATATGAGAGCGCAATAAAATAGTCAATAATAGCGAATAAGTAAAAAGTATAGTGAAAAGCTGAAAAGGGCGCCAGCAGTCCATTTGAGTCTGTCGGGGGGGGGGGGCATCCGCCCCCTGACTGTATATATGGACGCTCCGCCACTAAGTAAGGGGATGTTGGAGAACTGGCTGAAATGAGGCAATTCATTGGCCTAAGACGAAGTTGTGTTACGCTTACTGGTACTCACACTCACTGCTTCCACTTTTCACGGGGCGTGAAGACGCGGTTGGGGTGACAATGTGGTCTATAGCCAGGGGACGGGCCGAGGGTCCCACAGCAATTACTAAAATTATTACACCTATATAGTATACGTGTGCATCGGACAGATCGACAAGTATGTATTGAAAAATGGGCAGATGCACGTTTCGGAGCCTTGGTAAATATTGGGGGGGCTTATCATGCATTTGCCCCCTCAACTTTTTCATTGGGGGCTGAGCCCCCCCAAGCCCCCCCCCCCCCCGGTTCCGCCGCCACTGCTTTAAAGTAGATATTCACTTTTACAACACTGCATGTTAAAATGTTAATTCAAGCAAAATAATCATTATTTGCAATTTTCAAACTTGATTGCAGATCCGTTCCCTTCAGATTTGCAAGAAATTTCATATTTCATCTTGAATGCCTTGCTATGCTTCCCAGGAAAGTTGATCAATTTAAAGGGTAAACATTTATTTTCACTTAAATTAACAAAATGTGCCCAAAACTTTTAACTATTTTTTAATCACTATTTTTAAGTTCCCAGGAGTTCTTATTCACGAGGAGCATATATGTTAGATGAAACACATACTTGTGCTTAAAGTATCAAACTGATAAACAATGCTGCAATCTATTTTTACTTTTATTTCCTAAAAATTACTATTTGAACTTACTCATTAAAACCCCAGATTCGCTGTTAGCGTAAAGTCCCTTGTCTTTACATCTTCCTACAATGATAATATGACAAATGAACAGCAGTGGTAAAGGGGTAGGCTATTCTCAAAGATAACATGATACGTGTGACAAATGTTACTGATTGTTTCAATAATTCATGCGATGTAAACATTTTATGATATGAAGAACTGATATAAGACAAATTCTACAAATGGCAAGCAATGAAGAAGTAACCTTCCTTTGAAAATAACCTAGCTACCAATGACTGCTCATCCTAAAGCACATTCAAATAAGTCAGTGGACACCAGCAAAAGTTCCCCAACCATCTGTCCTCCTCTCAATACCCATAGTTTTCTTGTAATCTTTCAAAAAAAACTATTTCATTATTCAACTACAACAAGATACTACTAACATCATTTTCAACCAGGACCAAAACAAGAATGTTTCTATGACTAATGAATGAGCTAATGAATTGAGACAGAAAAAAATGGGTGCACCTCAGTATATCGGATCATTTAAGAGCTGTAAACACAAAAAGAAATAAACTCATTCTGTTTTTGGTTCTCTGCAAAGGTGGGTCACTCTCTTCATTACAGTTCCCATCTCATATATTAAAGACCAAGCAGAACAATGTCTGTATCTCTTTGTATAAATGCATGTAAGCTCAAAAGTCAAAACTTAGAAAATGGCTTAGCTGTATTAGAAAATACGCATACACAGCATTTCTTTTTGGGGTGCAGTTGTATCAAGGTGTGATTTTGTGACTTAATAACAGGATTACAAAGGAAACAAGGAAAACAATGAGCTTATGAAATTGAGAACACAATTAAGCATCAAACAATTTAAAAAGAATGATTAACAAACTCTGGATACAACGTTTTCCAACTTGTACCACAACTGAATCGGTGTGCGATTGCTGTCAGCTTGACATATTGTGACATACCTTGACATGTACTCAATAACAGATATCTGTTTACATATTCAATTTAATGGTAAACTAAGTTTAGTGAGAAACCATTTTTTTGACAAAAAAGGATTACAAGTTTTTCAGACTTTGACCTTTTCTGACCTCAAATGACTTTTGATCTCCTTCAAAAACCATAGCAATCATTGATCTTCTCCCGCGGATTACCAACACAACCAGTTTGAAGTTAAGGCAACTTTTACTTCTCCGAGGCACACACATCACTCACGACTGGATAGATTTCTTTTACCTTCATCAAGGAATAACAAATACCTAAACTAACAAGCCAGACGATATCTACACTCTTTCAACCTGCATGGCTATAACAGGATTTCAGATTTAAAGTTTTACAGAAACAAGTATTTCCAAGAAGTGTTCTGAAAGATTTTGCACCCACATGTAACTTTGTAATAGCTAGACTTACTTATCAGCATACTCTAGTTGCATTGGTATTCCAGTACCTTCTGCCTTCCCTGTTTGGAGAAAGAAATATCACACAAATCATGGGACACTCACTCTTGATAGTCAAAATCTTATAGCTTACTATGTATAACAAAAGTATGTAAGGACCCGTGTATTACTTGATCCCAAAACCTCAAGATACCAAGATCAGATCTGCACTGAAGGATGTTTTTCTTTACTTATAGGACAACTTGCTTTAAAGGGTGTTAAGACTCGCGCACAAAGGAACGTCTCATGCCGGTAATCTGACCTAGTTTCGAATGAGGTGTAACGGAAGTGTTAGACACCACCATCGATCCCAGAAAATACACACACAACTTGCTACCGTTGCTAATTAGACACTAGTGCAGTCAGTACATGCAGCTACGGTCAATACTAACAACACAGTGTGCATATAGTAGCAGCGATGGACATTTCAGGTCTAGATAAAAGATAACAAGGTATCACGTTTCATTACTGTCTGCACTTTGTAGCGACACGAACAAAACGTCACTTGCAAGCAACGGAAAGTTAACTTTTTCAGATGGCCGCACACGGTTTGGGGCGAGTCTTCAATGCCTTTAATACTGACAAAAAGACATTCCCTTATACCTTTATCAAAACAGTGTTACTGCTTGCCAACTTTTGTAATTGTAGTGACTGCCAGAGGAGCCTGGTAAACATGTTTATTAATGGCAGATGAATGCCCCATGTGGTCATAGAATCTGTCTCTTTCATACTCTGGGATGTCGAACATTGCATAGAGGGTACTCGTTCGGTAACGCATAGACGTATCAGTAATTTTGTCAATACATTCCACTTTCACTCCTTTCGCAATTTGAACTTTAGTCCTACTGCAATGAGACGTGTCTATTTTCTAACGGGAAAACTGCAGACATTGTTGTTATGATCGTTATATATGAACTTTGACCCGCACACCACGTCATAAAACGTTACTTTCATTATTAAACCTTCCCGGCGCCATTTCTATACCGATTGTTTCCTCATCGCTTCCTTTAAGGTCAGTATGATTTAGGTAACACATTCTGTAGAAAGTATCTTGTAATATCTAAATATCAGTGTCATAGTGTAAGACATACATTAGAAACTTAAGTGATATAGACTGCATAGCATTGTGTAATTTCTTTCTTCTTATCTCCTTTTTGGATTTAAGATTCACTGTGTAATGCAGTTATAGGCTGTATGCAGCTATATATAGGAATATTGTGATATACATACACACAGTTCTTCATGTAAACCAGTGGCGTAGGAAGGTACTTTTGAGTGGGGGGGGGGGGCTGAAGACTGATGGCCGGCCTGGGGAGGGTCTTAAGGGGAGGGGGTGTCCCCCTCCCCTTTGGATTTTTTTTGCATTTCCAGGTGGTCTCAGATGCAATTTGGTGCAATATAGCACACTTCAACACCCACTCCATTTTGTAAATATTTTCACCTGTCCTTAGATGCAATTTGGGATTTTTTTCTCATTTGGAAATGAAAAAGGGGTTTTCTGACTTGCGGAGCGGGGGAGGGACGGAATGATACTTCCGCCCCCCATATTTTTCACTGGGGGCTGGTGCCCCCAGGCCCCCAGCCCCCCCGGTTCCTACGCCCTTGGTATAAATAATGAACCTATCAAAATTAAAGGTCTAATACTAACACATGTATAGCTTTTGACTTCCTCATTACGGTCATAATGGAGGGGATGAGGGTGGGGTGGGGGGGGGGGTGTTATTTCCATTTGACAGTTGCTGTTCTTTTATTCCAGTTCTTTGAGTTGAATTCTGCAATTTTCCCCCAAGACCGTTTCAATTTATAAGAATGAACGTGAAAGTACCTTTTCGCTTATCTATTACATGTTTAGACATATACATAAACTTTGACATTTATAGGAAATTTTTTACAGTTAGCTTGATTTTGTATACGTGATTGTTACAAACACTGCATATCACCCCTTCTCCTTGGTAACCTCATCTCATTTCATTTTGGCGATTTCAATGGTAAGTTTCGCAGTCGGTTACCCTCCTTACTGACCGCAACACATCTCGGGGGTTTTATACCCCTACATTTATCCCAATCAATATAACTGTTTTCTCGTGTTAGCACATCGGTTCGTAACTGAATTACAAAATATCGCTGCTGTGGGTACACGCTTACAATAACATTTAAAGCAGCCCCAAAAATGGCTGATGAAAGTGTCGGAACAACCAGATGGAAGCCACTCCCAGCGGTTACTGCCTTTAAATACATCACATTTTCGGCACAAGAGTATAGTTTGCTAGCTAAACCTGCCTTAAGTTCATACTGCATCTACCTAAGCCGACCTTTGACCCCCACCTAACACAGAAAGGAGGCTCTACTATATACGGGGAAGTCGACTCATCATAACTTTCACATCTTCATTGAGACCTGACATGACCTGACCTGAAATTTCGTGCAGTTTTGTCTTCTGCAAACTTTAAATGAGCTTTCACATACACCAAATAGTGGAGCTATTTTCATTTGGGTTATCTACCATGCATGTATATATAATCTCTTTTGAAGGTGAAGTTCTCAAGATAAAGTAGTTATGATATTTTGACCATTATGACCTCTGCAGACCCCAAGCGACTTTCGATCTCCATCCAAAATAATAGGGTTCTTGTACTCAGTATAAGAAAGACATGCCAAATGTGATGTAACCTATCTTGATATCGTGTGTATAAGGTTGTTTAAGGTTTGTGTTTATAAGGCTTTACAGAGTGTGACCTTCGATGACCCCAAAGGACCTTTGACCTCCACGTTAAAACAATAATGTACTTGTAATCATTAAACGGAAGCCACCTGCAAAATATGAGAGCCAATGCGGCAGGTATATATATATATAGATAGATGTATGACGGACCGACGAACGGACGAACAGATGGATGGATGGATGGATGGATGGATGGATGGATGGATGGATGGATGGATGGATGGATGGATGGATGGATGGATGGATGGATGGATGGATGGATGGATGGATGGATGGATGGATGGATGGATGGATGGATGGATGGATGGATGGATGGATGGATGGATGGATGGATGGATGGATGGATGGATGGATGGATGGATGGATGGATGGATGGATGGATGGATGGATGGATGGATGGATGGATGGATGGATGGATGGATGGATGGATGGATGGATGGATGGATGGATGGATGGATGGATGGATGGATGGATGGATGGATGGATGGATGGATGGATGGATGGATGGATGGATGGATGGATGGATGGATGGATGGATGGATGGATGGATGGATGGATGGATGGATGGATGGATGGATGGATGGATGGATGGATGGATGGATGGATGGATGGATGGATGGATGGATGGATGGATGGATGGATGGATGGATGGATGGATGGATGGATGGATGGATGGATGGATGGATGGATGGATGGATGGATGGATGGATGGATGGATGGATGGATGGATGGATGGATGGATGGATGGATGGATGGATGGATGGATGGATGGATGGATGGATGGATGGATGGATGGATGGATGGATGGATGGATGGATGGATGGATGGATGGATGGATGGATGGATGGATGGATGGATGGATGGATGGATGGATGGATGGATGGATGGATGGATGGATGGATGGATGGATGGATGGATGGATGGATGGATGGATGGATGGATGGATGGATGGATGGATGGATGGATGGATGGATGGATGGATGGATGGATGGATGGATGGATGGATGGATGGATGGATATAATTACTTGGGCATGGCAGGATTACGAAGGTGACCAACGTTATTGTAGCAAATTTTGCGAAGTTCATTTTGCCTAGACAGAAGAAAATATAAGAAATAAGTACCAACAAATCGAATAAACAAATTGCAAGCCAACGAGGTGATCGATTTGAATTTTCAATACTGGTTACACTGCAGTCCTAACCTACGACCTAAAACAGCAAATTATAGACTTATTCTTCTAATTGAATTTAAAATAAATTTCTTGAGCTCTAACATACGTAAACGAATATTGCTTATAGAGCTGGTTCTAAACCGAATTAAATTTGGTTAAAATTAACATTTGTTCAAACTTCTTTATTTATTCGCTTAATGACATGGGCAATACAGTGATATAGGATTGTGTGTTATCTAGGGGTGCCCTAACTTGGTAAATTTATTTGAGGATTTGGGGGGGGGGGTGGTGAGGGAGAGGGAGAGGGTTTCCCTGAGGTACTCGTGTTTCTAAGTTCGGTAACGAATTCACTATACATCATCCTCATAAAATTTCAATAGGATGAATTATTAACATATGAAAAGGTTAAAACAAACAAACAAACAAATTGAAAAGATATACTTGAGATATATATATATACATATATATATATATATATATATATATATATATAAATCAGGTGACGATAACGAATGACAGACTAACTGACTAACAGACTAACATGCTATTAAACCACGATTTTGTTTCTAAAGATAACTGTTTGGCGCAACTATTCTGATATGTTAACGCCCGCGAAAGTAGAATTGTTCGTCAGTCAGTGTTTCTATAGTCCTGGTTGTATATTTTCATATAGCTGAACTCTCTACCTATGCCAGTCATAGGTTAGTTCCTCAAGTGCAACCCAAACAAGCAGTGGGAAATCGTAGCTCTTTAGCCTCAAATGACATGTTTTGTTTAGGCCATCCAAATGGTGCCCTGTTGTTTAAATGAAATTAAACAGAACATGTTTTGATTGAGTTCTTAGAAATAATGAAACAATGGATTAATATTTTAACATTTCGGCATAGACTTAGGAGCCGATGCCATCATTGTGTTATCCTTAAAGGAGCGTTTCAGAGATTAGGCATAGTTAAAAGGTGAATCATATTGAAATCCCGGAATAGCTGCGTAGAGTCATGCTGGGAAGTCCATCATTAAGCTATCTTTGCGCGTATGTATAGGTTAGTCTGCCGCACTGGATTAAGGGGCTGGTTCTTTTGCTTCTCAATCGATTGTAATTAGAAAGATCAATTTCATTCATATCGATGACAGTCGATTGGGCCTATTATCATGGTCATCGCAGCCTGTTGCAAGGAACTGTTTACTAACGCTGACATCACACTATTATGTCACCCGATTCCACGCTTCTAAGCACTCCCGTCGACAGTATGAACAGGCTTAACGCTCAATTTAATAGACACAGCATATATGCTCATACGATCACGAAGAAGAATTGCTTTGAACATGACACGAAAGGTTATCTTGGGGGCTTGGGGGGGGGGGGGGGTGTTGTACATTGCACTATCTATGTTACCAAGGGACCAGACCAGAAGAGTATCCACTTATTTCTGGTTCCTCAGTCTACTTACATCTTACGAAGAAGAAATTGTCCCAACTATTTGATCATCGAGTCGCAAAGTTTCTCTAATTGCGGAAACATAACTTACAGAAACTAATAACCTCGTTGTCTTTTCAACGACAGGCAGTGTAAATTTCAGCAAAGTAACCACTTGAAAACCTTCTTTGTCCCAGCCTTCGGACGTATGGAAAGCCGTTTTAACATTTAATAAGGAATTTCAGATATCTCGAAATAATTTCAGATATCTCAAATTAAATTACAGATATCTCCAATTTATTTAAGATATCTGAAATAGAATTTCAGATATCTCGAATTCAATTTCAGATATCTGAAATAGAATTGCAGATATCTCGAATTCAATTGCAGATATCTGAAATAGTATTTCAGATATCTCGAATTCAATTTCGGATATCTCGAATTCAATTTCAGATATCTCGAATTCAATTTCAGATATCTGAATTAGAATTTCAGATATCTCGAATTCTATTTTAGATATCTCGAATTCAATTTCAGATATCTGAAATAAAATTTCTGATATCTCGAATTAAATTTAAGATATCTCCATTTAATTCCAGATATCTGAAATAAATTTCAGATATCTCGAATGAAATTGAAGTTATCTCTAATTATTGAATAAATGTTAACATGGCGTTCCATACTACCGCACAACGCAACCTTACGTAAATGAGGTGCTATAATTCTCTGTCTTCATTGGCCAATACACGCCGCGTCAACAAAGGAATGTTCGAGAAAACTATACTTGGATTGGAAACAAAGCCATTCGGATCTGAAGTCACATCTACTGATTATCTTAATTGAAATTTTCAAGGAAGTGTTGTAATATTCTGAGGTAGGCCTTCTTCATTCAATATTGTAAAATATGCCTATTATCCTGCATGTTTATTTGTTTGTAATTTACAGACAGTGAGTTAAAATCGATATCATTCGTATGACTATTGCGTTTCGTATGATTGTGTAGCCGGAATACTATGTTTTGCTATTCAATATGAGGACCGGATTGAGTGTCAATGGGATTAAAATGGTTTGTAAAACAGGTATAAACTGTACAAGAAGATTGTAGTGTCACTTTCTTTTTACTCTTTCCTTGATATGGTGACAGTATCAAGCGATAACTGAAACCAGACATATTTCAACCAATAGGTATCATTTAGGCCTACATAATTACTTCTAAACGGAATGTTGTGCTAATGAAACCACATAGGTCGTGTGGCAGTGGCTATGGGCTATGATACCTGTGCTTGACAACCCAAAGATGTGATATCTTGCCGAATCATACACTCTTTATTACACACGCTTTTGCGTACTATGCTAAATACTGTATATGCAGCGCACACGGTCATACGGCTACGAGTACATTGTTATAAAAACACACAGTCACAGTGCAAGATGTCTCCAAAATGGCAAGTGCATGTATGCATATATATATATATATATATATATATATATATATATATATATATATATATATATATATATATATATATATATAAATATATATATATATATATATATATATATGTGTGTGTGTGTATATATATATATATATATATATGTGTGTGTATATATATATATATATATATATATGTATATATATATATATATATATACATATATATATATATATATATATATATATATATATATATATATATATATATATATATATATATATATATATATATATATATATATATATATATATATATATATATAACCCTAAAGTGTACAGTACCAGGACACCGTCAAAAAACCCACCTTGGATGGACTTTCCATTTAAAGCCACATATAAGTCTTAATGCAAATGCGTCGTTAAGGATAAATTCACCGCAGACTGGAGGGATTGATAGCAGTGCATGGAACTTGGATCGCATCTTTTATGCAACTCATTGACAGATATATCAGAAAAGCGATAGTAACTGTGTCTTCTTTACGTACTTCAAACAATTTTTAGTACGATAGAGGGACACTTGCATATGTCCCCCTATTCACAGTTAAGAGTACAGTACATATGTTCACATAATGTGTGCATTTATACAACTCTCCGATCGGTTTACGGTTTAAGTGTGTGTGTGTCATTCATTCATTGCATGTCATAGGAAAGAATCTTATATAAAAAAGTTGACTGCATTATCGGCAATTTTAAGCAATAAATTTGCTCAAAATATAACCAGCTAATGTAGAACTTTCAATTGTCAGTATACACATTTTATTAGATTATAACAACACTATTTTCCAATGTTACGGTGTGACAAAAACCCAAATTATGGTAAAGATTTCTTGATTAGAGTTCGACCTATTAAATGATAATCAGCTTTACCGAGTACCGATTAGTTTCTGTGACAATCGGGCCGATGCCTATTACCTTTAGTGGATAAGCAGTTTTATTTTAATATTTCATTGAAAAAGATAACACAATCCCGAACGTTTGCTTTAAGTTTTGCCATATGCAAGGGAAACCTTCCGATGGAACGTTGTTTAAACGATCATACACAGTAAGTCAATGGCGCTTCTCCATTGACATTACTACACGTGGGAAAACCACACACTAAAGTCCCATTGACGTTTTCGCTGGAAATCAGACATGCTTTAGTCGGTAAGTTTAATTACTGCAAAGGTGATATTTTAGCAGGTATAGTACATTAGGTCAGGGGAAAAAAGTTGCTTCGGGTTTTTCGCAAAAATATGCGTAAGAATATTTGCCTAATCAGTGATTAGTAATCACAAATGGTAATGCAGTAGAACTACCGAGGACTGTCGCCAAACATTTCTAGGGAATTTTAGGAGTATTTGGCGCCTTGATTTCATAATTTTATGGCATTTGTAGAAAATTGGGCGTATTTTCAAACTAAACAGTTATTAAGCTCAACAGTTCTCTAGCCAGACTAGCCTAATGTGCGTAGAACTCACAATGAACAAAGCGTAACGTCACTCTCACTTTCCAGTTTTCACCTACGGTGAAATGGCCAAAGTGGTTTAAAAGTATATTGATTTGGTTTTACATTTACTCGAAACAATTAATCTTTCATATCAATCGTTAATATTAAACCTGATAACAGGAGGTTTCGTTAGATGCGAGAAGCGAAGTGAAAAAAAAAATAATAACGTCGTCCCTCTAAGTTTATCGCGAGTATACTGTATGATGTTAACTGCTAAAACTGGATAGTATATCGAACAGCATTAGTACAAACTCGCGTGAGGGACTTGCGATACCGCTTCACGGCCGATTAGCGCACCTTCCCCGGCTATGAATAGCGCTGAATCGAACTTCTCCCGTTGTAGTTGTGGAGAATCAAAAGCGCGTAAAATACAATCCTTGATGTGGAACTTAATAATCGGTTCCAAATAATCGGTAGCGCAATGGATTTTGCCGATGCCGGTTACTGATTGTCTGATAATCGGCCCGATGCCGATTATCTAACCTATTATCGGTCGAACACTATTCTTGATCAGAAAATGCTGTCAATGTATAATTAGCAAAAGTTAGTCTTTTACGAAGTTCTAGTCTTAGCAGTCTGTTTGTAGTGTTCATGGCACACTTCTACCTCTCTTATCTGTGTAGCTTTAACCTCAAACATAGCTTGCTCAGATTTTTCCACCGAGGAAAACCTAATTAGCTTGGTCTTTTACAAAGCCAGTATACTTCAGGCATACTGTGGTCACCACATGACATTAAATTAGGGTACAAGTTGCATTATAAGAGGCATTCTTTTGTTGGTGGGGGGGGTGGGGGTGTGGGCGGCTGTATTTATGGGTGTGAAGGTTTTTTTGCCACGGATTTTATTCAGTAAACTCTTGGCTCTATTGTTGAACCACTAGTGTGCATAGGGAGTAAAATGTTGGGGTTGTGTGAGTGGGGGTGGGGGGCAGACTTGTGACTATCTTGACGGATATGGCTTTAATCCATTTGGCTAGATGGAAGATCCATGTCTAGCATATTCAATGACATTGGTCAGCAATTCATCAATCATACATCCTTCCCCCCCCCCCCCCCCTATCACAGCCTATGTTCTCTAAGCCTTTTTCAATGTTACAGAAACACAATACATATGATCACATTTTGCACAAATTGTGATTGGTAATCAGCCAGCTGCACAGGGAACTGAGGTCTACTTTATACTATTACTAATTCTAGGCTAGTCAATAAAGCATTTCGTAAAGGAATTAATATCTAGCAATTGCAAGAAAGTATTACGGTATTACCTAGGCTTCCAAAGTCAATCTCGACGGCTCTCATTTTGATAGTGCAACATGGATACCGCGCCGATTCGCGAACAAAAGTTAGGTTTACCGTTCTTGCTTGCATACAGTGTGAAAACTTGCGGCCATACGGACAACACACTCAAAAAAATGAAGTGTTAAATTTGAATCGTAAAGTGTTGAATTTAACACCCCACCCTGTTTGGATTAGGGACAACACCCACCGGGTTAAATTAACACTTCAGAAGTGTAACATAATATAACACTTTGCGAGTGTTACCTTAACAACACCCATACAAGTGTCAAAATAACACTTCCTGGTGTTGAAGGTACACTACAGGGAGTAAAATTAACACAATAAAGTGTTCATTTGTTAAAACTTCTGGGTGTCAACATGACACTTCAGGAAGTTAAATTAACACCATAAAGTGTTCATTTGTTAGCACTTCTGGGTGTCAAAATTGCACTTCAGGGAGTATAATTAACACTCTAGTGCACATTTTTTGGCCTTCTGGGTGTCAAAGTTCTGCTTCAGTGAGTAGAATTACCACCATATAGTGTTCATTTGTCATCTGTGTCAAGATGATACTTAATGGACTCTCAACACACAATAGTGCTCTCTCGTTTATACTTCTGGATGTATATTTAACAGCTGGTTTGTAAAGTTTTACATGTTTATTATGTAACGCAAATACAATACTGTTATGTAAAATTTTGCCAGAAAAGTTTACATCGCATCCGTTTAAGTAAATATTTTATACAGGTTTTAGGTTAATTATTACTTAGTAATTAGGTAAACAATATGGATGCATGTTTGAATCGCTCGCAGCAGAAAGTTACATTTAAGAGAGAGCAAAAAGCAATGACAACACAAACAATTCAGAATGTGGGATTTTCAGCAATTAAACACCCTACTACCTTCCTATTCCAGAGGTCCATTTATTATATCCCATTAAATGTAAAACGAACAATTTAGGCTATAAAAGTATTGTCTTGTGGACAACTTTTTGGAAAAATTCCCAGGCACCGAGACTTGCAATTTGGTATAATTCAGATTTAACAGGTAGAATAATTTGAAGCAAACATCAATGGCTTCATAAATGTCCTCTGGGGTAGGGCAGGTCTCTGGATGATCAAAAATGACTGCTTGGGGTGTATTTTGCTTCCTCCAAGAAGTAACACATATTGCTGAGGTCTTTCTGAAATCTTTTGCAAATAGAATTCCAAGTTGATGCTTCCTAAGTAACAACAAAGAAAAGAAAAGAAAATTCCCATCATAATGAAGTTGTGTTTACCTTCTTGGAGCATAAGCAGTTTTTTACATGTACCCCTCACAAAACATGAACATTCCTAAAGAAAATGCCCACAATTTAATCAGTTGTGATTCTAACTTCTTCAAGTACGTTTGAATCTAGAAAGCCAGATGGCCTATAGTGATTACTTGTCAAAACAGGAACTTGCATTAAACTTTCATCAGACAAGGTAGGCAACTTTTATAACCAATGCATCATGTTAACAATGCTTAAAATAATGCTCACTCCCACTGTATGCAATTGTGTAGATTGCTATGAATTATAACAGCTAGATCACTTCCATAATATAGCTAAATTATAGTTGGGCCTAGGTCTAAAAGTATCACCAATCCACATCAGCTTCGGCCTACTTACAAGCAACTTACAAGCTAAAATGGCAAATAGTGGTAATTATATATTGCATTACATGAATATATGTTTATCCCTTATTGAACATAGTACCAGCGTAACTATAGGCCCATGCTCGATGCTATATAAAATGCATTGTCTTGAAATAGCCTAAGTATACCCTACTAGTACTAGGCCTAGTACTACTTAAAAAAGTGACTCGCAGGGTATACGAAGTTACGGTTAACGCACAAAAAGGAATAGAATGCACTAGATTACAATAAAGGCCTAGACCAAAG